>NC_088409.1:104024586-104267086 GCF_034236695.1 Oncorhynchus nerka | reverse complement strand
AGGCTGGGAGGGTTGGGAGGGTGACAGTCTGGGAGGCTGGGAGAGTGACAGTCTGGGAGGCTGGGAGGGTGACAGTCTGGGAGGCTGGGAGGGTTGGGAGGGTGACAGTGTGGGAGGCTGGGAGGGTGACAGTGTGGGAGGCTGGGAGGGTGACAGTGTGGGAGGCTGGGAGGGTGACAGTGTGGGAGGCTGGGAGGGTGACAGTGTGGGAGGCTGGGAGGGTGACAGGATTGGTAGGCTGGGAGGGTGACAGTCTGGGAGGCTGGGAGGGTGACAGTCTGGGAGGCTGGGAGGGTGACAGTCTGGGAGGGTTGGGAGGGTGACAGTCTGGGAGGGTTGGGAGGGTGACAGTCTGGGAGGGTTGGGAGGGTGACAGTCTGGGAGGCTGGGAGGGTGACAGTCTGGGAGGCTGGGAGGGTGACAGTCTGGGAGGCTGGGAGGGTGACAGTCTGGGAGGCTGGGAGGGTGCCTGTCTGGGAGGCTGGGAGGGTGACAGTCTGGGAGGCTGGGAGGGTTGGGAGGGTGACAGTCTGGGAGGCTGGGAGGGTGACAGTGTGGGAGGCTGGGAGGGTGACAGGCTGGGAGGGTGACAGTCTGGGAGGCTGGGAGGGTGACAGTCTGGGAGGCTGGGAGGGTGACAGGATTGGTAGGCTGGGAGGGTGACAGGCTGGGAGGTTTCAATCAATCAAATGTATATATAAAGCCATTTTAACATCAGTTGATGTCACAAAGTGCTGTACAGAAACCCAGCCTAAAACCCCAAACAGCAAGCAATGCAGATGTATAATCACGGTGGATAGGAAAAACTCCCTAGAAAGGCTGGAACCTAGGAAGAAACCTAGTTAGGAACCAGGCTCTGAGGGGGCTGTCCTCTTGTGGCTGTGCCAGGTGGAGATTATAACAGTACATGGCTAAGATGTTCAAATGTTCATAGATGACCAGCAGGAGATTATAACAGTACATGGCCAGGATGTTCAAATGTTCATAGATGACCAGCAGAGTCGTGTAATAATAATCACAGTAGTTGTCGAGCGTGCAGCAGGTAAGGAACTCAGGAATAAATGTCAGTTGGCTTTTCATAGCCGATCATTCAGAGTTAGAGACAACAGGTCCAGTAGAGAGAGAGAGAGTCTAAAACAGTAGGTCTGGGACAGGTAGCACATCTAGTGAACAGGTCTGGGTTCCATAGCCGCAGACAGAACAGTTGAAACTGGAGCAGCAGCACGACCAGGTGGACTGGGGACAGCAAGGAGTCATCAGTGCTAAGGTTCTCCGAGAGAAAGAGATAATTAGAGAGAGCATACTTAAAATTCACACAGGACACCTGGTAAGACAGGAATAATACTCCAGATATAATACTCCAGACACCATTAAAAAGGTAATTTACCACCTTCAGGAGTGCAGTCTCAGCGCTATGATGGGGTCTAAAACCAGACTGAAGCGTTTCATACACATTTGTCTTGAGGAAGGCAGTGATTTGCAGAGCAACAGCTTTTATATATTTCTTTTAGAAGAATGCTTGATTCGATATAGGCCAATAGTTTTTTAATACTGTCTTGGTCAAGGTTGTTGCAAAATTGCAAGATTATGTTACAATACTTTTGTTGCATTAAATGGTTGTTTTATGCAACAGAATAAGGGGTTGTTAGAATACTCATCTGTGTGTGTTCTACTGAGGATGTGCCTCTGTGTCACGCTCGCCATCCTCCCTGTCATAAATCGACCAAGGCGCAGTTCCACATCTTTTAATGAAACCAAAACAACCAAAACACAAACAGGTAAACAGCAAAGACCGTGACGTAACTGAGGTGCACACACACACACGGAAAATAATTACCCACAAAACACAGGTGGGAAAAGGCTACCTAAGTATGGTTCTCAATCACAGACAATGATTGACAGCTGCCTCTGATTGGGAACCATACCAGGCCAAACACATAGAAATAGAAAACATAGAAAAAACACAGAATGCCCACCCCAACTCACCAAACTAAAAGAGAGACATAAAAAAGGAACTACGGTCAGGACGTGACACTCTGGAAGATGTACAATATCGTTGGGTGATACCGCATTCCAGAGCATGGGTTAATGTTTCTGTTCTATACAGTACAGAGAGATGAACCCAGGGCCATACCTTGGTATCTACACAAAGAGAACTGTTTTTATAGCAGATACGGTCTGCTGTGAGTTATAAGTATATTTCATACGAATCTTAACCCTGTGACCCATTCCATACATCTGTTGTTCATCATGTAGGTTGAAAGGGGTCTATCTTGGCTATAAAAGTCTCGGGGCTCTCAACGAATCATCTGAGGGCGAGGATATGTGTTTACTTTCAGCTTCCTGTGGCAACCGAAAGTGCCTTAAATAAATATTGTTCGGGATAGGGGGCAGTATTCGGAATTTTGGATGACTGAGGAGTCCAAAGTTAACTGCCTGTTACTCAGGCCCAGAAGCTAGGATATGCATATGCATGGTAGTATTGAATAGAAAACTCTAAAGTTTCTAAAACTGTTGAAATTATGTCTGTGAGTATAACAGAACTGATTTGGCAGGCAAAAACCTAAGACTAATTTTATTTCTGTTGACCTGCCAGCCAATTCCAAGCTTAAGCTATTGAAACCAAAGACTTCTGCCTCCCAAATTGCAGTTCCAATGGCTTCCACTAGATGTCAACAGTCTTTATACATGGTTTCAGGCTTGTATTCTGAAAAACCAATGAGCAAAAGTTGTTTATCCTCGAGGTAGTCCCGAGGTAAAACTAGTCTCAGTGCTCGCGTGACCGAGGGAGTGTGCTTCTAGAGCTCTGAAACTTTAGAAACCTGTTCTAGAGCTCAAGTCGATAGTGCACAGTGAGTTGTGGCTCTAGAAGGTTATCAGACCGAGGAACAGCCTCGTACATTTGCATTAACTTCAATTCATTTTGAACGTCGCAAAAATTATGACATTTAGAAAAGTACCAGAAGACTAGGTGCATTGAAACCACCTTGGCCCATAGAGACGGACCCTACACATCTCTGGCCTATAGCTCGTTCAAGGACCCCGTAGCAACCCTGAAATAAGTGAATTTTCAGCACTAATTAAGGTCACTGCTGGGGCTCCGAATGACCTATCGACCTGAAACTCAGCTAGGCCTACACATAATGTCAGAACTGGACACGCAGCATGCATATATATATGTTTTTGATTTTTTTAATGGTTTTAACTTCGAGATAGGCGCCGCTTTTAAAATTTTGGATACAAAACGTTCCCGTACTCTAGGGGCAGTATTTCATTTTTGGATAAAAAGACGTGCCCGTTTTAAGCGCAATATTTTGTCACGAAAAGATGCTCGAATATGCTTGGAATTGATAGCTTTGGAAAGAAGACAGTCTTACGTTTCCAGAAATGCAAAGATTTTCACTGTGAGTCCCTTAGAACAAATGTTTCGGGCAAAACCAAGATTTATGACCGACCAGGAAATGCACAGGATTTCTGAGGCTACGTTTTCCATGATCGTCTTATATGGCTGTGAATGCGACAGGAATGAACGGACTCTTTCTCTTGTTTCCCCAAGGTCTCTGCAGCATTGTGACGTATTTGTAGGCATATCATTGGAAGATTGACCATAAGAGACTACAATTGCCAGGTGTCCCTCTTGGTGTCTGCGTGGCAATTGGTGCGCAAATGTCAGGTCCCAGTATTTTTCCATTCACTTCTCAGAACGAGGCAAGATACAAGGACGGTGCTTTCAATGGAGAGAAATATGACAAACCACCTTCAGGATTGATTCAAACAACGTTTTCCATGTTTCAGTCAATATTATGGAGTTAATTCTGAAAAAAGTTCGACATGTAGGTGACTGAATTTTCGGTTAGTTTCGGTAGCCATATGCATAGTAACAAAAGGGAACGATGTGTCCTACACAAGAATCTTTCAGGAAAAACTGGACATCTGCTATGTAACTGAGTCTCCTCATTGAAACATCTGAAGTTCTTCAAAGGTAAATTATTTTATTAGATTCTTTGGCTGGTTTTTGTGAATATGTTGCGTGCTAAATGCTAATGCTAACGCTAAGCTAGCTATCACCACTCTTACACAAATTAGTGATTTTCTCTGGTTCTAAAGCATATTTTGAAAATCTGAGACAGGATTGTTAAGAAAAGGATAAGCTTGAGAACAGGCATATTTATTTTGTTTCATTTGCGATTTTTAAAAATCGCTAACGTTGCGTTATGCTAATGAGCTTGAGGCTGTAGTAACGATACCGTATCCGGGATGGGGCGTACTATCAGGTTAAACAAGATATTTTGTCACGGAAAGATGCTCGACTATGCATATAATTGACAGCTTTGGAAAGAAAAAAAACTGACGTTTCCAAAACTGCAAAGATATTATCTGTGCAATGCTACAGGCGAAACGAAGATGAAATTTCATGCAGGAAATGGTCCAGATTTTGCCCTGTGCCCTGTGTTCCAATGTCTCCTTATATGGCTGTGAATGTGCCAGGAATGAGCCTGCACTTTGTCGTTTCCCCAAGGTGTCTGCAGCATTGTGACGTATTTGTAGGCATATCATTGGAAGATTGACCATAAGAGACTACATTTACCAGGTGTCCGCCCGGTGTCCTCCGTTGAAATTATTGCGTAATCTCCAGGTCCATGCGCGTTCCATTTTCTTCAGAGGAGAAAGTCAACTGCCACGAATGATTTATCATCGATAGATATGTGAAAAACTCCTTGAGGATTGATTCTAAACAACCATGTTTGTTTCTGTCGATATTATGGAGTTAATTTTGAAAAAAGTTTGCGTTGTAATGACTTAATTTTCGGGTTTTTTCTTACCCAAACGTGATGAACAAAACGGAGCGATTTGTCCTACACAAATAATATTTTTGGAAAACTGAACATTTGCTATCTAACTGAGAGTCTTCTCATTGAAAACATCTGAAGTTCTTCAAAGGTAAACGATTTTATTTGAATGCTTTTCTTGTTTTTGTGAAAATGTTGCATGCTGAATGCTAGGCTTAATGCTATGCTAGCTATCAATACTCTTACACAAATGCTTGTTTAGCTATGGTTCAAAAGCATATTTTGAAAATCTGAGATGAGTGTTGTTAACAAAAGGCTAAGCTTGAGAGCTAATATATTTATTTCATTTCATTTGCGATTTTCATGAATAGTTAACATTGCGTTATGGTAATGAGCTTGAGGCTATAAATAGGATCCCGGATACGGGATTGCTCGTCGCAACAGGTTAACAGAAGGCAAAATGAATTGTGGGCCGGCTCTGAAATATGAGAGAGTTGGCTTTTAAAAGATTTGGACAAAGTGAGTTTGGTGACAGTATGTGTAAGTTGTGTCCGTATGATATCTTATTGACTAATGAGTGACTTGATGGCAGTATAATATATTGGCATTGTACATTTTATATCACAAATGGACAGTGTAGATTTCCAATGTATTTAATGAGACATTTACCATCACCAAATGGACAGGCTGAAATCAACACCAATGAGCGATGGAGAGGAACCACTATCACTGCTTGGCCATCCCAAGTTGAACGAGCCAGTCAATTGGGCATGCATGCAGTATATTCGAGCATGTCCAATTTGTGTTGGGAAATGGCCATTGTAATACATTGCAAATGGACAGTGTACATTTGTCCATTTCCAATGTATTTAATGACGGATTTTCCATCAACAAATGGACAGGCTGAAATCAACACCAACGAACGATTGGATAGTGTCCATTACCAATATGCTATATTGTCAGTGTGAACATGCTATTCTGCAAGTTGAAAGCATCCATTGCCAATGTTTTTCCATAAGGACTTCCCATTACGAATTGAACATACTGAATCAACATCAACAAGAAATTCATACTTCCTATGGCTTTCTATGATCGAACATGACATATAGACCTTCTAGGTTGATTAACCTCTTCAGTCGACCCTCTACTTTTTTGAACATTTTGTTAAAAATCGCGCAACATTTCAGCGCCCTGCTACTCATGCCAGGAATATAGTACGTTCATATGGTTAGAATGTGTGGATAGGAAACCCTCGGACGTTTTTAAAACTGGTTAAATCACGACTGTGGCTATTACATAACGTGCGTTACATCGGAAAGCGCAGGAAAACCTGATCACAGAAAATGGAAATAAATATCCTTGCGCCACTTCCAGCAATTGTTAACAGTGAGCCGAATTAGATAAGACCGAGCATTCAACTCCCACAGCATCCCCATGTTGTCGAGTATCTTGTGAATTTAATCATCTTTGATTCTTGGTTGAACCGAAAGAGGGGCACCGCTTACCTCCGGTCTCCGCCCAGATCATTCCGGAAGAGCTCTCTCCTGAAATTTTTTCCAAGACGACAGCTAATGATATTTACATCGCCTACGGATGATTTTTATCGCTTATTAACGTTTACTAATACCTAAAGTAGCATTACAAACGTATTTCGAAGTGTTTTGTGAAAGTTTATCGTCTACTTTTTGAATTTAAAAAAATGACGTTACGTTGTGAAATCGCTGTTTTTTTCGTTTATCACACAGTCTACATATAACGATATCTTGGCTTTATATGGCTCGATTTAATCGAAATAAAGACCCTATAGTGTTTATGGGACATCTAGGAGTGCCAACAAAGAAGATGGTGAAAGGTAATGACTGTTTTCTATTTTATTGTGCGGTTTGTGTAACGCCGAAATGCTAATTATTTTGTTTACGTCCCCTGTGGGTCTTTTGGGGTGTTGCATGCTATCAGATAATAGCTTCTCATGCTTTCGCCGAAAAGCATTTTAAAAATCTGACTTGTTGCCTGGATTCACAACGAGTGTAGCTTTAATTCGATACCCTGCATGTGTATTTTAATGAACTTTTGAGTTTTAACTAATACTATTAGCATTTAGCGTAGCGCATTTGCATTTCCAGAGCTCTAGTTGGGACGCAAGCGTCCCGAGTAGAAGCAACAGGTTAAGGGCTTAACATAGTGATATATATAATTTGGGCAGTATAAATGCCATTTGGGTTCGGAAGCAGACTTCCTATGATCATATATGGCAAATGGACATAACATCCTGATTCGGTACTTTCAATACATATGCCATTTGGACATTTCTTATGCCATTTGAACATGGTTCACTAACTTTTGGGTTCGGAAGCCGACTTTCTATTGTCATATATGGCAAATGAACAAAACATTGGTCTTATTTTATTGAGTTTGTCTGTAAGGCCTATGTAAAAAAAAAAAAAAAAAAAATGTCCAAAACGCATATTTTATGAGGTTTGAAAATGTTAATTTGTTTTTGAGATTTTGAACATTTCACCATTTGGGCCTGACTTTGTGCCCATTTCCCATATGAAAACCTATGGTGGAGCACGCTCTAGGCCTATTGGATTTTTGGTTGATTAAACTTGTCCGGTTGCAATATGGTTTTGATGAACTGCAGTCCATTTTGAGTGGTATTTGCGATTGTGTATATGGTTTGACCAATGCCAATAAGTTGCCATTCATTTTTGCCCATTTCATGGGGTCTTCCCTTACTGTTCCAATTTTCTGGAAGCTTGCTTCAGGGCTCTGGTATTTTCTGTATACCAGAGAGCTAGTTCTTATGGCAAATAATTTTTGTTTTTACAGGTGCGACTGCATCTAGGGCATTACGCAAGGTTAAATTTAGTTCTTCAGTTGGTTGGTTAACCGATTGTTGTACTCTGATGTCTGATGTCCTACATTTACATTTAAGTCATTTAGCAGACGCTCTTATCCAGAGCGACTTACAAATTGGTGCATTCACCTTATGACATCCAGTGGAACAGTAGTGCATCTAAATCTTTTAAGGGGGGTGAGAGGGATTACTTTATCCTATCCTAGGTATTCCTTAAAGAGGTGGTGTTTCAGGGTAGGAGGACGGAGTCTGGAAGGTCATCTAGATTTTTTGGGGATGAAATATGGGCTGTGTACAGCTGCAGTGATTGGTAAGCTGCTCTGACAGCCCCATATACTACCCACCCCTGCTGCCCACTGCACTGCGACTAGGAAACAATGTTACCACAGATAAATCTACGATAACCAAGAATTTCAATAAGCATTTCTCTACGGCTCACCCAAATCCAGACAGCAGATTTTCTGAAAGAGCTGAAAAATCTGGACCCAACAAATCAGTTATCTGAACAGCTTACCGACCGTTGCAGCCCATCTGTAAATAGCCCATCCAACTACAATCCCCATATTGTTTTTATTTACTTTTTTTGCTCACTAGTATTTCTACTTGCACATCATCATCTGCACATCTATCACTTAAATTGCTAAATTGTAATTACTTCGCTACTATGGCCTATTTATTACCTCCTTACTCCATTTGCACACACTGTATATAGATTTTTACATTGTGTTATTGACTGTACTTTTGTTTATCCCATGTGTAACTGTTGTTTGTGGCGTATTGGCCAGGTCGCAGATGTAAATGAGAATTGTTCCTACCTGGTGAAATAAAATAAATGTAAAAAGTACTGCAGCAGGTAAACAGACATAGTACTACAGCAGGTATACAGACATAGTACTGCAGCAGGTAAACAGACATAGTACTGCAGCAGGTATACAGACATAGTACTGCAGCAGGTAAACAGACATAGTACTGCAGCAGGTATACAGACATAGTACTGCAGCAGGTATACAGACATAGTACTGCAGCAGGTAAACAGACATAGTACTGCAGCAGGTATACAGACATAGTACTGCAGCAGGTAAACAGACATAGTACTGCAGCAGGTATACAGACATAGTACTGCAGCAGGTAAACAGACATAGTACTGCAGCAGGTAAACAGACATAGTACAGACATAGTACTGCAGCAGGTAAACAGACATAGTACTGCAGCAGGTAAACAGACATAGTACTGCAGCAGGTAAACAGACATAGTACTGCAGCAGGTAAACAGACATAGTACTGCAGCAGGTAAACAGACATAGTACTGCAGCAGGTAAACAGACATAGTACTGCAGCAGGTAAACAGACATAGTACTGCAGCAGGTATACAGACATAGTAGCATACAGACATAGTAGCAGGTAACAGACATAGTACTGCAGCAGGTATACAGACATAGTACTGCAGCAGGTAAACAGACATAGTACTACAGCAGGTAAACAGACATAGCAGGTAAACAGACATAGTACTGCAGCAGGTACTGCAGCAGGGTAAACAGACATAGTACTGCAGCAGGTAAACAGACATAGTACTGCAGCAGGTACTGCAGCAGGTAAACAGACATAGTACTGCAGCAGGTAAACAGACATAGTACTGCAGCAGGTATACAGACATAGTACTGCAGGTAAACAGACATAGCAGGTATACAGACATAGTACTGCAGCAGGTAAACAGACATAGTACTGCAGCAGGTATACAGAGCAGGTAGTAGTACTGCAGCAGGTATACAGACATAGTACTGCAGACAGGTATACAGACATATACAGTACTGCAGCAGGTAAACAGACATAGTAGCAGGTAACAGACATAGCAGGTATAGTACTGCAGCAGGTAAACAGACATAGTACTGCAGCAGGTATACAGACATAGTACTGCAGCAGGTATACAGACATAGTACTGCAGCAGGTAAACAGACAGTACAGGTAAACAGACATACAGCAGGTATACAGTAAACAGACATAGTACTGCAGCAGGTATACAGACATAGTACTGCAGCAGGTAAACAGACATAGTACTGCAGCAGGTAAACAGACATAGTACTGCAGCAGGTATACAGACATAGTACTGCAGCAGGTATACAGACATAGTACTGCAGCAGGTAAACAGACATAGTACTGCAGCAGGTAAACAGACATAGTACTGCAGCAGGTATACTACAGCAGACATAGTACTGCAGCAGGTATACAGACATAGTACTGCAGCAGGTAAACATACAGCAGGTATACAGACATAGTACCGCAGCAGGTAAACAGACATAGTACTGCAGCAGGTAAACAGACATAGTACTGCAGCAGGTAAACAGACATAGCAGACATAGTACTGCAGCAGGTAAACAGACATAGTACTGCAGCAGGTATACAGACATAGTACTGCAGGTAAACAGACATAGTACTGCAGGTATACAGACATAGTACTGCAGCAGGTATACAGACATAGTACTGCAGCAGGTATACAGACATAGTACTGCAGCAGGTAAACAGACATAGTACTGCAGCAGGTAAACAGACATAGTACTGCAGCAGGTAAACAGACATAGTACAGCAGTACTAGTACTGCAGCAGGTAAACAGACATAGTACTGCAGCAGGTAAACAGACATAGTACTGCAGGTAAACAGACATAGTACTGCAGCAGGTAAACAGACATAGTACTGCAGCAGGTAAACAGACATAGTACTGCAGCAGGTAAACAGACATAGTACTGCAGCAGGTAAACAGACATAGTACTGCAGCAGGTATACAGACATAGTACTGCAGCAGGTAAACAGACATAGTACTGCAGCAGGTAAACAGACATAGTACTGCAGCAGGTAAACAGACATAGTACTGCAGCAGGTAAACAGAAACATACATAGTACTGCAGCAGGTAAACAGACATAGTACAGCAGGTAAACAGACATAGTACTGCAGCAGGTAAACAGACATAGACATACCGCAGGTGCAGCAGGTAAACAGACATAGTACTGCAGCAGGTAAACAGACATAGTACTGCAGCAGGTAAACAGACATAGTACTGCAGCAGGTATACAGACATAGTACTGCAGCAGGTATAGTACTGCAGCAGGTAAACAGACATAGTACTGCAGCAGGTATACAGACATAGTACTGCAGCAGGTAAACAGACATAGTACTGCAGCAGGTATAGTACTGCAGCAGGTAAACAGACATAGTACTGCAGCAGGTAAACAGACATAGTACTGCAGCAGGTAAACAGACATAGTACTGCAGCAGGTAAACAGACATAGTACTGCAGCAGGTATAGTACTGACATAGTACTGCAGCAGGTAAACAGACATAGTACTGCAGCAGGTAAACAGACATAGTACTGCAGCAGGTATACAGACATAGTACTGCAGGTAAACAGACATAGTACTGCAGCAGGTATACAGACATAGTACTGCAGCAGGTAAACAGACATAGTACTGCAGCAGGTAAACAGACATAGTACTGCAGCAGGTAAACAGACATAGTACTGCAGCAGGTAAACAGACATAGTACTGCAGCAGGTATACAGACATAGTAGTACTGTCCTGCAGCAGGTATACAGACATAGTACTACAGGTAAACAGACATAGTACTGCAGCAGGTAAACAGACATAGAGGTAAACAGACATAGTACTGCAGCAGGTAAACAGACATAGTACTGCAGCAGGTAAACAGACATAGTACTGCAGCAGGTATAGTACTGCAGCAGGTATACAGACATAGTACTGCAGCAGGTAAACAGACATAGTACTGCAGCAGGTAAACAGACATAGTACTGCAGCAGGTAAACAGACATAGTACTGCAGCAGGTAAACAGACATAGTACTGCAGCAGGTAAACAGACACTGCAGCAGGTATACAGACATAGTACTGCAGCAACAGGTAAACAGACATAGTACTGCAGCAGGTAAACAGACATAGTACTGCAGCAGGTAAACAGACATAGTACTGCAGCAGGTAAACAGACATAGTACTGCAGCAGGTAAACAGACATAGTACTGCAGCAGGTAAACAGACATAGTACTGCAGCAGGTAAACAGACATAGTACTGCAGCAGGTAAACAGACATAGTACTGCAGCAGGTAAACAGACATAGTCCTGCAGCAGGTAAACTAGTAGCAGGTAAACAGACATAGTACTGCAGCAGGTAAACAGACATAGTACTGCAGCAGGTATACAGACAGCAGGTAAACAGACATAGTACTGCAGCAGGTAAACAGACATAGTACTGCAGCAGGTAAACAGACATAGTACTGCAGCAGGTAAACAGACATAGTACTGCAGCAGGTAAACAGACATAGTACTGCAGCAGGTAAACAGACATAGTACTGCAGCAGGTACTGCAGCAGGTACAGAGTACTGCAGGTAAACAGACATAGTACTGCAGGTAACAGACATAGTACAGCAGGTAAACAGACATAGTACTGCAGCAGGTAAACAGACATAGTACTGCAGCAGGTATACAGACATAGCAGGTGCAACAGTAGTACTGCAGCAGGTAAACAGACATAGTACTGCAGCAGGTATACAGACATAGTACTGCACTGCAGCAGGTAAACAGACATAGTACTGCAGCAGGTAAACAGACATAGTACTGCAGCAGGTAAACAGACATAGTACTGCAGCAGGTAAACAGACATAGTACTGCAGCAGGTAAACAGACATAGTACTGCAGCAGGTAGTACTGCAGCAGGTAAACAGACATAGTACTGCAGCAGGTAAACAGACATAGTACTGCAGCAGGTAAACAGACATAGTACTGCAGCAGGTAAACATACATAGTACTGCAGCAGGTAAACAGACATAGACTGCAGGTACTGCAGCAGGTAAACAGACATAGTACTGCAGCAGGTAAACAGACATAGTACTGCAGGTAAACAGACATAGTAAAGCAGTACTGCAGCAGGTAAACAGACATAGTACTGCAGCAGGTAAACAGACATAGTACTGCAGCAGGTATACAGACATAGTACTGCAGCAGGTAAACAGACATGCAGCAGGTAAACATAGTACTAGTATACAGACATGCAGCAGGTATAACAGACATAGTACTGCAGCAGGTAAACAGACATAGTACTGCAGCAGGTAAACAGACATAGTACTGCAGCAGGTAAACAGACATAGTACTGCAGCAGGTAAACAGACATAGTACTGCAGCAGGTAAACAGACATAGTACTGCAGCAGGTAAACAGACATAGTACTGCAGCAGGTAAACAGACATAGTACTGCAGCAGGTAAACAGACATAGTACTGCAGCAGGTAAACAGACATAGTACTGCAGCAGGTAAACAGACATAGTACTGCAGCAGGTAAACAGACATAGTACTGCAGCAGGTAAACAGACATAGTACTGCAGCAGGTATACAGACATAGTACTGCAGCAGGTAAACAGACATAGTACTGCAGCAGGTAAACAGACATAGTACTGCAGCAGGTAACAGACATAGTACTGCAGCAGGTAAACAGACATAGTACTGCAGCAGGTAAACAGACATAGTACTGCAGCAGGTATACAGACATAGTACTGCAGCAGGTAAACAGACATAGTACTGCAGCAGGTATACAGACATAGTACTGCAGCAGGTAAACAGACATAGTACTGCAGCAGGTAAACAGACATAGTACTGCAGCAGGTAAACAGACATAGTACTGCAGCAGGTATACAGACATAGTACTGCAGCAGGTATACAGACATAGTACTGCAGCAGGTAGTACTGCAGCAGGTAGTTCTGTACTGCAGGTATACAGACATAGTACTGCAGCAGGTATACAGACAGTACTGCAGCAGGTACTGCAGGTAAACAGACATAGTACTGCAGCAGGTAAACAGACATAGTACTGCAGCAGGTAAACAGACATAGTACTGCAGCAGGTAAACAGACATAGTTCTGCAGCAGGTATACAGACAGTCCTGCAGCAGGTAAACAGACATAGTACTGCAGCAGGTAAACAGACATAGTACTACAGCAGGTAAACAGACATAGTACTGCAGCAGGTAAACAGACATAGTACTGCAGCAGGTAAACAGACATAGTACTGCAGCAGGTAAACAGACATAGTACTGCAGCAGGTAAACAGACATAGTACTGCAGCAGGTAAACAGACATAGTACTGCAGCAGGTATACAGACATAGTACTGCAGCAGGTAAACAGACATAGTACTGCAAACAGACATAGTACTGCAGCAGGTAAACAGACATAGTACTGCAGCAGGTATACAGACATAGTACTGCAGCAGGTAAACAGACATAGTACTGCAGCAGGTAAACAGACATAGTACTGCAGCAGGTATACAGACATAGTACTGCAGCAGGTAAACAGACATAGTACTGCAGCAGGTATACAGACATAGTACTGCAGCAGGTATACAGACATAGTACTGCAGCAGGTAAACAGACATAGTACTGCAGCAGGTAAACAGACATAGTACTGCAGCAGGTAAACAGACATAGTACTGCAGCAGGTAAACAGACATAGTACTGCAGCAGGTAAACAGACATAGTACTACAGCAGGTAAACAGACATAGTACTACAGCAGGTAAACAGACATAGTACTGCAGCAGGTAAACAGACATAGTACTACAGCAGGTAAACAGACATAGTACTGCAGCAGGTATACAGACATAGTACTGCAGCAGGTAAACAGACATAGTACTGCAGCAGGTAAACAGACATAGTACTGCAGCAGGTAAACAGACATAGTACTGCAGCAGGTAAACAGACATAGTACTGCAGTACAGGTAAACAGACATAGTAGCTATACAGACAGTACAGGTAAACAGACATAGTCCTGCAGCAGGTAAACAGACATAGTACTGCAGCAGGTATAGTACAGGGTAAACAGACATAGTACTGCAGCAGGTAAACAGACATAGTACTGCAGCAGGTAAACAGACATAGTACTGCAGCAGGTAAACAGACATAGTACTGCAGCAGGTAAACAGACATAGTACTGCAGCAGGTATACAGACATAGTACTGCAGCAGGTAAACAGACATAGTACTGCAGCAGGTAAAACAGACATAGTACTGCAGCAGGTAAACAGACATAGTACTGCAGCAGGTAAACAGACATAGTACTGCAGCAGGTAACAGACATAGTACTGCAGCAGGTATAGCACTGCAGGGTAAACAGACATAGTACTGCAGCAGGTAAACAGACATAGTACTGCAGCAGGTATACAGACATAGTACTGCAGCAGGTAAACAGACATAGTACTGCAGCAGGTAAACAGACATAGTCATAAACAGACATAGTACTGCAGCAGGTAAACAGACATAGTACTGCAGCAGGTAAACAGACATAGTACAGCAGCAGACATAGTACCAGCAGGCAGCAGGTAAACAGCAGGTAAACATAGTACTGCAGCAGGTATACAGACATAGTACTGCAGCAGGTAAACAGACATAGTACTGCAGCAGGTAAACAGACATAGTACTGCAGCAGGTAAACAGACATAGTACTGCAGGTATAGTAACAGACAGTACTAAAAACAGACATAGTACTGCAGCAGGTAAACAGACATAGTACAGCAGCAGGTATACAGACATAGTAACAGCAGTATACAGACATAGTACTGCAGCAGGTAAACAGACATAGTACTGCAGCAGGTAAACAGACATAGTACTGCAGCAGGTATAGTACTGCAGCAGGTATACAGACATAGTACTGCAGCAGGTATACAGACATAGTACTGCAGGTAAACAGACATAGTACTGCAGCAGGTAAACAGACATAGTACATGCAGCAGGTAAACAGTAGTACTGCAGCAGGTAACAGACATAGTACTGCAGCAGGTAAACAGACATAGTACTGCAGCAGGTAAACAGACATAGTACTAAACAGACATAGTACTGCAGCAGGTAAGACATAGTACTGCAGCAGGTATACAGACATAGTACTGCAGCAGGTAAACAGACATAGTACTGCAGCAGGTATACAGACATAGTACTGCAGCAGGTATAACAGACATAGTACTGCAGCAGGTATACAGACATAGTACTGCAGCAGGTAAACAGACATAGTACTGCAGCAGGTAAACAGACATAGTACTGCAGCAGGTAAACAGACATAGTAAGGTACAGACATAGTACTGCAGCAGGTATACAGCAGGTAAACAGACATAGTACTGCAGCAGGTAAACAGACATAGTACTGCAGCAGGTATACACATAGTACTGCAGCAGGTAAACAGACATAGTACTGCAGCAGGTAAACAGACATAGTACTGCAGCAGGTAAACAGACATAGTACTGCAGCAGGTAAACAGACATAGTACTGCAGCAGGTAAACAGACATAGTACTGCAGCAGGTAAACAGACATAGTACTGCAGCAGGTAAACAGACATAGTACTACAGCAGGTAAACAGACATAGTACTGCAGCAGGTAAACAGACATAGTACTGCAGGTAAACAGACATAGTACTACAGCAGGTAAACAGACATAGTCCTGCAGCAGGTAAACAGACATAGTACTGCAGCAGGTAAACAGACATAGTACTGCAGCAGGTAAACAGACAGACAGCAGCAGGTATACAGACATAGTAGCAGGTACAGACATAGTACTGCAGCAGGTAAACAGACATAGTACTGCAGCAGGTAAACAGACATAGTACTGCAGCAGGTATACAGACATAGTACTGCAGCAGGTATACAGACATAGTACTGCAGCAGGTATACAGACATAGTACTGCAGCAGGTAAACAGACATAGTACTGCAGCAGGTAAACAGACATAGTACTGCAGCAGGTAAACAGACATAGTACTGCAGCAGGTAAACAGACATAGTACTGCAGCAGGTAAACAGACATAGTACTGCAGCAGGTAAACAGACATAGTACTGCAGCAGGTAAACAGACATAGTAGTACTGCAGGGTAAACAGACATAGTACTGCAGCAGGTAAACAGACATAGTACTGCAGCAGGTAAACAGACATAGTACTGCAGCAGGTAAACAGACATAGTACTGCAGCAGGTATACAGACATAGTACTGCAGCAGGTAAACAGACATAGTACTGCAGCAGGTATACAGACATAGTACAGCAGCAGGTAAACAGACATAGTACTGCAGCAGGTATACAGACATAGTACTGCAGCAGGTAAACAGACATAGTACTGCAGCAGGTAAACAGACATAGTACTGCAGCAGGTAAACAGACATAGTACTGCAGCAGGTATACAGACATAGTACTGCAGCAGGTAAACAGACATAGTACTGCAGCAGGTATACAGACATAGTACTGCAGCAGGTAAACAGACATAGTACTGCAGCAGGTAAACAGACATAGTACTGCAGCAGGTAAACAGACATAGTACTGCAGCAGGTAAACAGACATAGTACTGCAGCAGGTAAACAGACATAGTACTGCAGCATAGTAAGGTAAACAGACATAGTACTGCAGCAGGTAAACAGACATAGTACTGCAGCAGGTAAACAGACATAGTACTGCAGCAGGTAAACAGACATAGTACTGCAGCAGGTAAACAGACATAGTACTGCAGCAGGTAAACAGACATAGTACTGCAGCAGGTAAACAGACATAGTACTGCAGCAGGTAAACAGACATAGTACAGCAGGTAAACAGACATAGTACTGCAGCAGGTAAACAGACATAGTACTGCAGCAGGTAAACAGACATAGTACTGCAGCAGGTAAACAGACATAGTACTGCAGCAGGTAAACAGACATAGTACTGCAGCAGGTAAACAGACATAGTACTGCAGCAGGTAAACAGACATAGTAGGTAAACAGACATAGTGCTAAACAGACATAGCAGGTAAACAGACATAGTACTGCAGCAGGTAAACAGACAGTACTGCAGCAGGTATACAGACATAGTACTGCAGCAGGTAAACAGACATAGTACTGCAGCAGGTAAACAGACATAGTACTACAGCAGGTAAACAGACATAGTACTGCAGCAGGTAAACAGACATAGTCCTGCAGCAGGTAAACAGACATAGTACTGCAGCAGGTAAACAACAGACTGCAGCAGGTAAACAGACATAGCAGCAGGTATAGTACTGCAGCAGGTATACAGACATAGTACTGCAGCAGGTATACAGACATAGTACTGCAGCAGGTATACAGACATAGTACTGCAGCAGGTAAACAGACATAGTACTGCAGCAGGTAAACAGACATAGTACTGCAGCAGGTAAACAGACATAGTACTGCAGCAGGTAAACAGACATAGTACTGCAGCAGGTATACAGACATAGTACTGCAGCAGGTATACAGACATAGTACTGCAGCAGGTATACAGACATAGTACTGCAGCAGGTAAACAGACATAGTACTGCAGCAGGTAAACAGACATAGTACTGCAGCAGGTAAACAGACATAGTACTGCAGCAGGTAAACAGACATAGTACTGCAGCAGGTAAACAGACATAGTAATTGCAGCAGGTAAACAGACATAGTACTGCAGCAGGTATAGACATAGTACTGCAGCAGGTAAACAGACATAGTACTGCAGCAGGTAAACAGACATAGTACTGCAGCAGGTAAACAGACATAGTACTACCGCAGCAGGTAAACAGACATAGTACTGCAGCAGGTATACAGACATAGTACTGCAGCAGGTAAACAGACATAGTACTGCAGCAGGTATAGGTAAACAGACATAGTACTGCAGCAGGTAAACAGACATAGCAGCAGGTAAACAGACATAGCAGCAGCAGGTAAACAGACATAGTACTGCAGCAGGTAAACAGACATAGTACTGCAGCAGGTAAACAGACATAGTACTGCAGCAGGTAAACAGACATAGTACTGCAGCAGGTATACAGACATAGACAGCAGGTAAACAGACATAGTACTGCAGCAGGTAAACAGACATAGTACTGCAGCAGGTATACAGACATAGTACTGCAGCAGGTAAACAGACATAGTACTGCAGCAGGTAAACAGACATAGTACTGCAGCAGGTAGGTACTGCACAGACATAGTACTGCAGCAGGTATACAGACATAGTACTGCAGCAGGTAAACAGACATAGTACTGCAGCAGGTAAACAGACATAGTACTGCAGCAGGTAAACAGACATAGTACTGCAGCAGGTAAACAGACATAGTACTGCAGCAGGTAAACAGACATAGTACTGCAGCAGGTAAACAGACATAGTACTGCAGGTAAACAGACATAGTAGTCCTGCAGCAGGTAAACAGACATAGTACTGCAGCAGGTAAACAGACATAGTACTGCAGGTAAACAGACAGTCCTGCAGCAGGTAAACAGACATAGTACTGCAGCAGGTAAACAGACATAGTACTGCAGCAGGTATACACTGCACATATACAGTACTGCAGCAGGTAAACAGACATAGTACTGCAGCAGGTAAACAGACATAGTACTGCAGCAGGTAAACAGACATAGTACTGCAGCAGGTAAACAGACATAGTACTGCAGCAGGTAAACAGACATAGTACTGCAGCAGGTATACAGACATAGTACTGCAGGTAAACAGACATAGTACTACAGCAGGTAAACAGACATAGTACTGCAGCAGGTAAACAGACATAGTACTGCAGCAGGTAAACAGACATAGTACTGCAGCAGGTAAACAGACATAGTACTGCAGCAGGTAAACAGACATAGTACTGCAGCAGGTAAACAGACATAGTACTGCAGCAGGTAAACAGACATAGTACTGCAGCAGGTATACAGACATAGTACTGCAGCAGGTAAACAGACATAGTACTGCAGCAGGTAAACAGACATAGTCCTGCAGCAGGTAAACAGACATAGTACTGCAGGTAAACAGACATAGTACTGCAGCAGGTAAACAGACATAGTACTGCAGCAGGTATACAGACATAGTACTGCAGCAGGTATACAGACATAGTACTGCAGCAGGTATACAGACATAGTACTGACAGCAGGTAAACAGACATAGTACTGCAGCAGGTATACAGACATAGTACAGCAGGTAAACAGACATAGTACTGCAGCA
Source organism: Oncorhynchus nerka (assembly GCF_034236695.1). Lineage (NCBI taxonomy): Eukaryota > Metazoa > Chordata > Actinopteri > Salmoniformes > Salmonidae > Oncorhynchus > Oncorhynchus nerka. The sequence continues at coordinate 104,247,462 of NC_088409.1, read as the reverse complement.
GGTAAACAGACATAGTACTGCAGCAGGTAAACAGACATAGTACTGCAGCAGGTAAACAGACATAGTACTGCAGCAGGTAAACAGACATAGTACTGCAGCAGGTAAACAGACATAGTACTGCAGCAGGTAAACAGACATAGTACTGCAGCAGGTAAACAGACATAGTACTGCAGCAGGTAAACAGACATAGTACTGCAGCAGGTAAACAGACATAGTACTGCAGCAGGTAAACAGACATAGTACTGCAGCAGGTAAACAGACATAGTACTACAGCAGGTAAACAGACATAGTACTGCAGCAGGTAAACTGCAGCAGGTATACATAGACATAGTACTGCAGCAGGTATACAGACATAGTACTGCAGCAGGTAAACAGACATAGTACTGCAGCAGGTAAACAGACAGTACTGCAGTAAACAGACATAGTACTGCATACAGACATAGTACTGCACAGACATAGTACTGCAGCAGGTAAACAGACATAGTACTACAGCAGGTAAACAGACATAGTACTACAGCAGGTAAACAGACATAGTACTGCAGCAGGTAAACAGACATAGTACTGCAGCAGGTAAACAGACATAGTACTGCAGCAGGTATACAGACATAGTACTGCAGCAGGTAAACAGACATAGTACTGCAGCAGGTAAACAGACATAGTACTGCAGCAGGTAAACAGACATAGTACTGCAGCAGGTATACAGACATAGTACTGCAGCAGGTACAGACATAGTACTGCAGCAGGTAAACAGACATAGTACTGCAGCAGGTATACAGACATAGTACTGCAGCAGGTAAACAGACATAGTACTGCAGCAGGTAAACAGACATAGTACTGCAGCAGGTAAACAGACATAGTACTGCAGGTAAACAGACATAGTACTGCAGCAGGTAAACAGACATAGTACTGCAGCAGGTAAACAGACATAGTACTGCAGCAGGTAAACAGACATAGTACTACAGCAGGTAAACAGACATAGTACTGCAGCAGGTAAACAGACATAGTACTGCAGCAGGTAAACAGACATAAACAGACATAGTACTGCAGCAGGTATACAGACATAGTACTGCAGCAGGTAAACAGACATAGTACTGCAGCAGTACTGCAGCAGGTAAACAGACATAGTACTGCAGCAGGTAAACAGACATAGTACTGCAGCAGGTAAACAGACATAGTACTGCAGCAGGTATACAGACATAGTACTGCAGCAGGTAAACAGACATAGTACTGCAGCAGGTAAACAGACATAGTACTGCAGCAGGTAAACAGACATAGTAAACAGACATAGTACTGCAGCAGGTAAACAGACATAGACAGGTAAACAGACATAGTACTGCAGCAGGTAAACAGACATAAACAGTACTGCAGCAGGTAAACAGACATAGTACTGCAGCAGGTAAACAGACATAGTACTGCAGCAGGTATACAGACATAGTACTGCAGCAGGTAAACAGACATATACAGAGTACTGCAGCAGGTAAACAGACATAGTACTGCAGCAGGTAAACAGCAGGTAAACAGACATAGTACTGCAGCAGGTATACAGACATAGTACTGCAGCAGGAGGTATAGTACTGCAGCAGGTAAACAGACATAGTACTGCAGCAGGTAAACAGACATAGTACTGCAGCAGGTACAGACATAGTACTGCAGCAGGTAAACAGACATAGTACTGCAGCAGGTAAACAGACATAGTAGAGCAGGTAAACAGACATAGTACTGCAGCAGGTAAACAGACATAGTACTGCAGCAGGTATAACATAGACATAGTACTGCAGCAGGTAAACAGACATAGTACTGCAGCAGGTAAACAGACATAGTACTGCAGCAGGTAAACAGACATAGTACTGCAGCAGGTAAACAGACATAGTACTGCAGCAGGTAAACAGACATAGTACTGCAGCAGGTAAACAGACATAGTACTGCAGCAGGTAAACAGACATAGTACTGCAGCAGGTATACAGACATAGTACTGCAGCAGGTAAACAGACATAGTACTGCAGCAGGTAAACAGACATAGTACTGCAGCAGGTAAACAGACATAGTGCTAGTAAACTGCAGCAGGGTAACAGACATAGTACTGCAGCAGGTAAACAGACATAGTACTGCAGCAGGTAAACAGACATAGTACTGCAGGGTAAACAGACATGTACAGCAGGTAAACAGACATAGTACTGCAGCAGGTATAACAGACATAGTACTGCAGCAGGTATAAACAGACATAGTACTGCAGCAGGTAAACAGACATAGTACTGCAGCAGGTAAACAGACATAGTACTGCAGCAGGTAAACAGACATAGTACTGCAGCAGGTAAACAGACATAGTACTGCAGCAGGTAACACAGACATAGTACTGCAGCAGGTAAACAGACATAGTACTGCAGCAGGTAAACAGACATAGTACTGCAGCAGGTAAACAGACATAGTACTGCAGCAGGTAAACAGACATAGTACTGCAGCAGGTAAACAGACAGTACTGCAGCAGGTAAACAGACATAGTACTGCAGCAGGTATACAGACATAGTACTGCAGCAGGTAAACAGACATAGTACTGCAGCAGGTAAACAGACATAGTCCTGCAGCAGGTAAACAGACATAGGTACAGACATAGTACTGCAGCAGGTAAACAGACATAGTACTGCAGCAGGTAAACAGACATAGTACTGCAGCAGGTAAACAGACATAGGTAGGTAAACAGACATAGTACTGCAGCAGGTAAACAGACATAGTACTGCAGCAGGTAAACAGACATAGTACTGCAGCAGGTAAACAGACATAGTACTGCAGCAGGTAAACAGACATAGTACTGCAGGTAAACAGACATAGTACTGCAGCAGGTATACAGACATAGTACAGCAGGTAAACAGACATAGTACTGCAGCAGGTAAACAGACATAGTACTGCAGCAGGTATACAGACATAGTACTGCAGCAGGTAAACAGACATAGTACTGCAGCAGGTATACAGACATAGTACTGCAGCAGGTAAACAGACATAGTACTGCAGCAGGTAAACAGACATAGTCCTGCAGTACTAGCAGCAGGTAACAGACATAGTACTGCAGCAGGTAAACAGACATAGTACTGCAGCAGGTAAACAGACATAGTACTGCAGCAGGTATACAGACATAGTACTGCAGCAGGTAAACAGACATAGTACTGCAGCAGGTAAACAGACATAGTACTGCAGCAGGTAAACAGACATAGTACTGCAGCAGGTAAACAGACATAGTACTGCAGCAGGTAAACAGACATAGTACTGCAGCAGGTATACAGACATAGTACTGCAGCAGGTAAACAGACAGACATAGTACTGCAGCAGGTAAACAGTACTGCAGCAGATACAGACATAGTACATAGTACTGCAGCAGGTAAACAGACATAGTACTGCAGCAGGTAAACAGACATAGTACTGCAGCAGGTAAACTGTAGTACTGCAGCAGGTAAACAGACATACTGCAGTATACAGACATAGTACTGCAGCAGGTAAACAGACATAGTACTGCAGCAGGTAAACAGACATAGTACTGCAGCAGGTATACAGACATAGTACTGCAGCAGGTAAACAGACATAGTACTGCAGCAGGTAAACAGACATAGTACTGCAGCAGGTAAACAGACATAGTACTGCAGCAGGTAAACAGTAAACAGACATAGTACTGCAGCAGGTATACAGCATAGGTACTGCAGCAGGTATACAGCAGGTAAACAGCAGGTAAACAGACATAGTACTGCAGCAGGTAAACAGACTACAGCAGGTAAACAGACATAGTACTGCAGCAGGTAAACAGACATAGTACTGCAGCAGGTAAACAGACATAGTACTGCAGCAGGTAAACAGACATAGTACTGCAGCAGGTAAACAGACATAGTACTGCAGCAGGTAAACAGACATAGTACTGCAGCAGGTAAACAGACATAGTACTGCAGCAGGTATACAGACATAGTACTGCAGCAGGTAAACAGACATAGTACTGCAGCAGGTAAACAGACATAGTACTGCAGCAGGTATACAGACATAGTACTGCAGGTAAACAGACATAGTACTGCAGCAGGTAAACAGACATAGTACTGCAGCAGGTAAACAGACATAGTACTGCAGCAGGTAAACAGACATAGTACTGCAGCAGGTAAACAGACATAGTACTGCAGCAGGTAAACAGACATAGTACTGCAGCAGGTAAACAGACATAGTACAGCAGGTATACAGACATAGTACTGCAGGTAAACAGACAGTACTGCAGGTAAACAGACATAGTACTGCAGGTAAACAGACATAGTACTGCAGCAGGTAAACAGACATAGTACTGCAGCAGGTAAACAGACATAGTACTGCAGCAGGTATACAGACATAGTACTGCAGCAGGTATACAGACATAGTACTGCAGCAGGTAAACAGACATAGTACTGCAGCAGGTATACAGACATAGTACTGCAGCAGGTAAACAGACATAGTACTGCAGCAGGTAAACAGACATAGTACTGCAGCAGGTAAACAGACATAGTACTGCAGCAGGTATACAGACATAGTACTGCAGCAGGTAAACAGACATAGTACTGCAGCAGGTAAACAGACATAGTACTGCAGCAGGTATACAGACATAGTACTGCAGCAGGTAAACAGACATAGTACTGCAGGTAAACAGACATAGTACTGCAGCAGGTATACAGACATAGTACTGCAGCAGGTATACAGACATAGTACTGCAGCAGGTAAACAGACATAGTACTGCAGCAGGTATACAGACATAGTACTGCAGCAGGTAAACAGACATAGTACTGCAGCAGGTAAACAGACATAGTACTGCAGCAGGTAAACAGACATAGTACTGCAGCAGGTAAACAGACATAGTACTGCAGCAGGTATACAGACATAGTACTGCAGCAGGTATACAGACATAGTACTGCAGCAGGTATACAGACATAGTACTGCAGCAGGTAAACAGACATAGTACTGCAGCAGGTAAACAGACATAAACAGACATAGTCCTGCAGCAGGTAAACAGACATAGTACTGCAGCAGGTAAACAGACATAGTACTGCAGCAGGTAAACAGACATAGTACTGCAGCAGGTAAACAGACATAAACAGACATAGTACTGCAGGTAAACAGACATAGTACTGCAGCAGGTAAACAGACATAGTACTGCAGCAGGTAAACAGACATAGTACTGCAGGTAAACAGCAGCAGGTAAAGCAGACATAGTACTGCAGCAGGTAAACAGACATAGTACTGCAGCAGGTAAACAGACATAGTACTGCAGCAGGTAAACAGACTGCAGCAGGTACATAGTACTGCAGCAGGTAAACAGACATAGTACTGCAGCAGGTAAACAGACATAGTACTGCAGCAGGTAAACAGACATAGTACTGCAGCAGGTATACAGACATAGTACTGCAGCAGGTATACAGACATAGTACTGCAGACATAGTACTGCAGCAGGTAAACAGACATAGTACTGCAGCAGGTAAACAGACATAGTACTGCAGCAGGTAAACAGACATAGTACTGCAGCAGGTATACAGCAGGTAAACAGACATAGTACTGCAGCAGGTAAACAGACATAGTACTGCAGCAGGTAAACAGACATAGTACTGCAGCAGGTATACAGACATAGTACTGCAGCAGGTATACAGACATAGTACTGCAGCAGGTAAACAGACATAGTACTGCAGCAGGTAAACAGACATAGTACTGCAGCAGGTAAACAGACATAGTACTGCAGCAGGTAAACAGACATAGTACTGCAGCAGGTATATACTGCAGCAGGTAAACTGCAGCAGGTAAACAGACATAGTACTGCAGCAGGTAAACAGACATAGTACTGCAGCAGGTAAACAGACATAGTACTGCAGCAGGTATACAGACATAGTACTGCAGCAGGTAAACAGACATAGTACTACAGCAGGTAAACAGACATAGTACTGCAGCAGGTAAACAGACATAGTACTGCAGCAGGTAAACAGACATAGTACTGCAGCAGGTAAACAGACATAGTACTGCAGCAGGTAAACAGACATAGTACTGCAGCAGGTATAGTACTGCAGCAGGTATACAGACATAGTACTGCAGGTATACAGACATAGTACTGCAGCAGGTAAACAGACATAGTACTGCAGCAGGTATAGTACTGCAGCAGGTAAACAGACATAGTACTGCAGCAGGTAAACAGACATAGTACTGCAGCAGGTATACAGACATAGTACTGCAGCAGGTAAACAGACATAGTACTGCAGCAGGTAAACAGACATAGTACTGCAGCAGGTAAACAGACATAGTACTGCAGGTATACAGACATAGTACTGCAGCAGGTAAACAGACATAGTACTGCAGCAGGTAAACAGACATAGTACTGCAGCAGGTAAACAGACATAGTACTGCAGCAGGTAAACAGACATAGTACTGCAGCAGGTATACAGACAGTCCTGCAGCAGGTAAACAGACATAGTACTGCAGCAGGTAAACAGACATAGTACTGCAGCAGGTATAGTACTGCAGCAGGTAAACAGACATAGTACTGCAGCAGGTAAACAGACATAGTACTGCAGCAGGTAAACAGACATAGTACTGCAGCAGGTAAACAGACATAGTACTGCAGCAGGTATACAGACATAGTACTGCAGCAGGTATACAGACATAGTACTGCAGCAGGTAAACAGACATAGTACTGCAGGTAAACAGACATAGTACTACAGCAGGTAAACAGACATAGTACTACAGCAGGTATACAGACATAGTCCTGCAGCAGGTATACAGACATAGTCCTGCAGCAGGTATACAGACATAGTTCTGCAGCAGGTAAACAGACATAGTACTGCAGCAGGTATACAGACATAGTACTGCAGCAGGTAAACAGACATAGTACAGCAGCAGGTAAACAGACATAGTACTGCAGCAGGTATACAGACATAGTACTGCAGCAGGTATACAGACATAGTACTGCAGCAGGTAAACAGACATAGTACTGCAGCAGGTAAACATACATAGTACTGCAGCAGGTAAACAGACATAGTACTGCAGCAGGTATACAGACATAGTCCTGCAGCAGGTAAACAGACATAGTACATGCAGCAGGTGCAGCAGGTATACAGACATAGTACTGCAGGTAAACAGACATAGTACTGCAGGTAAACAGACATAGTACTGCAGCAGGTAAACAGACATAGTACTGCAGGTAAACAGACATAGTACTGCAGCAGGTAAACAGACATAGTACTGCAGCAGGTAAACAGACATAGTACTGCAGCAGGTATACAGACATAGTACTGCAGCAGGTATAGTACTGCAGCAGGTAAACAGACATAGTACTGCAGCAGGTAAACAGACATAGTACTGCAGCAGGTATAGTACTGCAGCAGGTATACAGACATAGTACTGCAGCAGGTAAACAGACATAGTACTGCAGCAGGTAAACAGACATAGTACTACAGCAGGTAAACAGACATAGTACTGCAGCAGGTAAACAGACATAGTACTGCAGCAGGTATACAGACATAGTACTGCAGCAGGTATACAGACATAGTACTACAGCAGGTATACAGACATAGTACTGCAGCAGGTAAACAGACATAGTACTGCAGCAGGTAAACAGACATAGTACTGCAGCAGGTATACAGACATAGTCCTGCAGCAGGTAAACAGACATAGTACTGCAGCAGGTAAACAGACATAGTACTGCAGCAGGTAAACAGACATAGTACTGCAGCAGGTAAACAGACATAGTACTGCAGGTAAACAGACATAGTACTGCAGCAGGTAAACAGACATAGTACTGCAGCAGGTAAACAGACATAGTACTGCAGCAGGTACTGCAGCAGGTATACAGACATAGTACTGCAGCAGGTAAACAGACATAGTACTGCAGCAGGTAAACAGACATAGTACTGCAGCAGGTAAACATACATAGTACTGCAGCAGACATAGTACTGCAGCAGGTAAACAGACATAGTACTGCAGCAGGTAAACAGACATAGTACTGCAGCAGGTATAACAGACATAGTACTGCAGCAGGTAAACAGTACTGACATAGTACTGCAGCAGGTAAACAGACATAGTACTGCAGCAGGTAAACAGACATAGTACTGCAGCAGGTATAGTACTGCAGCAGGTAAACAGACATAGTACTGCAGCAGGTATACAGACATAGTACTGCAGCAGGTAAACAGACATAGTACTGCAGCAGGTATACAGACATAGTACTGCAGCAGGTATAGTACTGCAGCAGGTAAACATACATAGTACTGCAGCAGGTAAACAGACATAGTACTGCAGCAGGTATACAGACATAGTACTGCAGCAGGTAAACAGACATAGTACTGCAGCAGGTAAACAGACATAGTACTGCAGCAGGTAAACAGACATAGTACTGCAGCAGGTAAACAGACATAGTACTGCAGCAGGTATACAGACATAGTCCTGCAGCAGGTAAACAGACATAGTACTGCAGCAGGTATACAGACATAGTACTGCAGCAGGTAAACAGACATAGTACTGCAGGTAAACAGACATAGTACTGCAGCAGGTAAACAGACATAGTACTGCAGCAGGTAAACAGACATAGTACTGCAGCAGGTAAACAGACATAGTACTGCAGCAGGTAAACAGACATAGTACTGCAGCAGGTAAACAGACATAGTACTGCAGCAGGTATAGTACTGCAGCAGGTAAACAGACATAGTACTGCAGCAGGTAAACAGACATAGTACTGCAGCAGGTAAACAGACATAGTACTGCAGCAGGTATAGTACTGCAGCAGGTAAACAGACATAGTACTGCAGCAGGTAAACAGACATAGTACTGCAGCAGGTAAACATACATAGTACTGCAGCAGGTAAACAGACATAGTACTGCAGCAGGTATACAGACATAGTACTGCAGCAGGTAAACAGACATAGTACTGCAGCAGGTAAACAGACATAGTACTGCAGCAGGTATACAGACATAGTACTGCAGCAGGTAAACAGACATAGTACTGCAGCAGGTATACAGACATAGTACTGCAGCAGGTAAACAGACATAGTACTGCAGCAGGTAAACATACATAGTACTGCAGCAGGTAAACAGACATAGTACTGCAGCAGGTATACAGACATAGTACTGCAGCAGGTAAACAGACATAGTACTGCAGCAGGTAAACAGACATAGTACTGCAGCAGGTAAACAGACATAGTACTGCAGCAGGTAAACAGACATAGTACTGCAGCAGGTATACAGACATAGTACTGCAGCAGGTATACAGACATAGTACTGCAGCAGGTAAACAGACATAGTACTGCAGCAGGTAAACAGACATAGTACTGCAGCAGGTAAACAGACATAGTTCTGCAGCAGGTAAACAGACATAGTACTGCAGCAGGTAAACAGACATAGTACTGCAGCAGGTAAACAGACATAGTACAGCAGGTATACAGACATAGTACTGCAGCAGGTATACAGACAGTCCTGCAGCAGGTAAACAGACATAGTACTGCAGCAGGTAAACAGACATAGTACTGCAGCAGGTAAACAGACATAGTACTGCAGCAGGTAAACAGACATAGTACTGCAGCAGGTATAGTACTGCAGCAGGTATACAGACATAGTACTGCAGCAGGTATACAGACATAGTACTGCAGCAGGTATACAGACATAGTACTGCAGCAGGTAAACAGACATAGTACTGCAGCAGGTATAGTACTGCAGCAGGTAAACAGACATAGTACTGCAGCAGGTAAACAGACATAGTACTGCAGCAGGTATACAGACATAGTACTGCAGCAGGTATACAGACATAGTACTGCAGCAGGTAAACAGACATAGTACTGCAGCAGGTAAACAGACATAGTACTGCAGCAGGTATACAGACATAGTACTGCAGCAGGTAAACAGACATAGTACTGCAGGTAAACAGACATAGTACTGCAGCAGGTAAACAGACATAGTACTGCAGCAGGTAAACAGACATAGTACTGCAGCAGGTAAACAGACATAGTACTGCAGGTAAACAGACATAGTACTGCAGCAGGTATACAGACATAGTACTGCAGCAGGTATAGTACTGCAGCAGGTAAACAGACATAGTACTGCAGCAGGTAAACATACATAGTACTGCAGCAGGTATAGTACTGCAGCAGGTATAGTACTGCAGCAGGTAAACAGACATAGTACTGCAGCAGGTATACAGACATAGTACTGCAGCAGGTAAACATACATAGTACTGCAGCAGGTAAACAGACATAGTACTGCAGCAGGTATACAGACATAGTACTGCAGCAGGTATAGTACTGCAGCAGGTAAACAGACATAGTACTGCAGCAGGTATACAGACATAGTACTGCAGCAGGTAAACAGACATAGTACTGCAGCAGGTATACAGACATAGTACTGCAGCAGGTATAGTACTGCAGCAGGTAAACAGACATAGTACTGCAGCAGGTAAACAGACATAGTACTGCAGCAGGTATACAGACATAGTACTGCAGCAGGTAAACAGACATAGTACTGCAGCAGGTAAACAGACATAGTACTGCAGCAGGTAAACAGACATAGTACTGCAGCAGGTAAACAGACATAGTACTGCAGCAGGTATAGTACTGCAGCAGGTATACAGACATAGTACTGCAGCAGGTAAACAGACATAGTACTGCAGCAGGTAAACAGACATAGTACTGCAGCAGGTAAACAGACATAGTTCTACAGCAGGTAAACAGACATAGTACTGCAGCAGGTAAACAGACATAGTACTGCAGCAGGTAAACAGACATAGTACAGCAGGTATACAGACATAGTACTGCAGCAGGTATACAGACAGTCCTGCAGCAGGTAAACAGACATAGTACTGCAGCAGGTAAACAGACATAGTACTGCAGCAGGTAAACAGACATAGTACTACAGCAGGTAAACAGACATAGTACTGCAGCAGGTATAGTACTGCAGCAGGTATACAGACATAGTACTGCAGCAGGTATACATACATAGTACTGCAGGTATACAGACATAGTACTGCAGCAGGTAAACAGACATAGTACTGCAGCAGGTATAGTACTGCAGCAGGTAAACAGACATAGTACTGCAGCAGGTAAACAGACATAGTACTGCAGCAGGTATACAGACATAGTACTGCAGCAGGTATACAGACATAGTACTGCAGCAGGTAAACAGACATAGTACTGCAGCAGGTAAACAGACATAGTACTGCAGCAGGTATACAGACATAGTACTGCAGCAGGTAAACAGACATAGTACTGCAGCAGGTAAACAGACATAGTACTGCAGCAGGTAAACAGACATAGTACTGCAGCAGGTAAACAGACATAGTACTGCAGCAGGTAAACATACATAGTTCTGCAGCAGGTATACAGACAGTCCTGCAGCAGGTAAACAGACATAGTACTGCAGCAGGTAAACAGACATAGTACTGCAGCAGGTATAGTACTGCAGGTGGTAAACAGACATAGTACTGCAGGTGGTAAACAGACATAGTACTGCAGCAGGTAAACAGACATAGTACTGCAGGTGGTAAACAGACATAGTACTGCAGCAGGTATACAGACATAGTACTGCAGCAGGTATACAGACATAGTACTGCAGCAGGTAAACAGACATAGTACTACAGCAGGTATACAGACATAGTACTACAGCAGGTATACAGACATAGTACTACAGCAGGTATACAGACATAGTACTGCAGCAGGTATACAGACATAGTCCTGCAGCAGGTATACAGACATAGTCCTGCAGCAGGTATACAGACATAGTACTGCAGCAGGTATACAGACATAGTACTGCAGCAGGTATACAGACATAGTACAGCAGCAGGTAAACAGACATATTACTGCAGCAGGTAAACAGACATAGTACTGCAGCAGGTATACAGACATAGTACTACAGCAGGTATACAGACATAGTACTACAGCAGGTAAACAGACATAGTACTACAGCAGGTAAACAGACATAGTACAGCAGCAGGTATACAGACATAGTCCTGCAGCAGGTAAACAGACATAGTACTGCAGCAGGTATACAGACATAGTACTGCAGCAGGTAAACAGACATAGTACTGCAGCAGGTAAACAGACATAGTACTGCAGCAGGTAAACAGACATAGTACTGCAGCAGGTAAACAGACATAGTACTGCAGGTAAACAGACATAGTACTGCAGCAGGTAAACAGACATAGTACTGCAGCAGGTAAACAGACATAGTACTGCAGCAGGTATAGTACTGCAGCAGGTATAGTACTGCAGCAGGTATAGTACTGCAGCAGGTATACAGACATAGTACTGCAGCAGGTAAACATACATAGTACTGCAGCAGGTAAACAGACATAGTACTGCAGCAGGTATACAGACATAGTACTGCAGCAGGTATAGTACTGCAGCAGGTAAACAGACATAGTACTGCAGCAGGTATACAGACATAGTACTGCAGCAGGTAAACAGACATAGTACTGCAGCAGGTATACAGACATAGTACTGCAGCAGGTATAGTACTGCAGCAGGTAAACATACATAGTACTGCAGCAGGTATACAGACATAGTACTGCAGCAGGTAAACATACATAGTACTGCAGCAGGTAAACAGACATAGTACTGCAGCAGGTAAACAGACATAGTACAGCAGGTAAACAGACATAGTACTGCAGCAGGTAAACAGACATAGTACTGCAGCAGGTATAGTACTGCAGCAGGTATACAGACATAGTACTGCAGCAGGTAAACAGACATAGTACTGCAGCAGGTAAACATACATAGTACTGCAGCAGGTAAACAGACATAGTACTGCAGCAGGTATACAGACATAGTACTGCAGGTAAACAGACATAGTACAGCAGCAGGTAAACAGACATAGTACTGCAGCAGGTAAACAGACATAGTACTGCAGCAGGTAAACAGACATAGTACATCAGGTATACAGACATAGTACTGCAGCAGGTATACAGACAGTCCTGCAGCAGGTAAACAGACATAGTACTGCAGCAGGTAAACAGACATAGTACTGCAGCAGGTAAACAGACATAGTACTACAGCAGGTAAACAGACATAGTACTGCAGCAGGTATAGTACTGCAGCAGGTATACAGACATAGTACTGCAGCAGGTATACAGACATAGTACTGCAGGTATACAGACATAGTACTGCAGCAGGTAAACAGACATAGTACTGCAGCAGGTATAGTACTGCAGCAGGTAAACAGACATAGTACTGCAGCAGGTAAACAGACATAGTACTGCAGCAGGTATACAGACATAGTACTGCAGCAGGTATACAGACATAGTACTGCAGCAGGTAAACAGACATAGTACTGCAGCAGGTAAACAGACATAGTACTGCAGCAGGTATACAGACATAGTACTGCAGGTATACAGACATAGTACTGCAGCAGGTAAACAGACATAGTACTGCAGCAGGTAAACAGACATAGTACTGCAGCAGGTAAACAGACATAGTACTGCAGCAGGTAAATAGACATAGTACTACAGCAGGTAAACAGACATAGTACTGCAGCAGGTATAGTACTGCAGCAGGTAAACAGACATAGTACTGCAGCAGGTATACAGACATAGTACTGCAGCAGGTATACAGACATAGTACTGCAGCAGGTAAACAGACATAGTACTACAGCAGGTATACAGACATAGTACTACAGCAGGTATACATACATAGTACTACAGCAGGTATACAGACATAGTACTGCAGCAGGTATACAGACATAGTCCTGCAGCAGGTATACAGACATAGTCCTGCAGCAGGTATACAGACATAGTCCTGCAGCAGGTATACAGACATAGTACTGCAGCAGGTATACAGACATAGTACTGCAGCAGGTATACAGACATAGTACTGCAGCAGGTATACAGACATAGTACTGCAGCAGGTATACAGACATAGTACTGCAGCAGGTATACAGACATAGTACTGCAGCAGGTATACAGACATAGTACTGCAGCAGGTATACAGACATAGTACTGCAGCAGGTATAGTACTGCAGCAGGTAAACAGACATAGTACTGCAGCAGGTATACAGACATAGTACTGCAGCAGGTAAACAGACATAGTACTGCAGCAGGTATACAGACATAGTACTGCAGCAGGTATAGTACTGCAGCAGGTAAACAGACATAGTACTGCAGCAGGTAAACAGACATAGTACTGCAGCATGTATACAGACATAGTACTGCAGCAGGTATACAGACATAGTACTGCAGCAGGTATAGTACTGCAGCAGGTATACAGACATAGTACTGCAGCAGGTAAACAGACATAGTACTGCAGCAGGTAAACAGACATAGTACTGCAGCAGGTATACAGACATAGTACTGCAGCAGGTAAACAGACATAGTACTGCAGCAGGTATAGTACTGCAGGTAAACAGACATAGTACTGCAGGTAAACAGACATAGTACTGCAGCAGGTATAGTAGTGCAGCAGGTAAACAGACATAGTACTGCAGGTATACAGACATAGTACTACAGCAGGTAAACAGACATAGTACTGCAGCAGGTAAACAGACATAGTCCTACAGGTAAACAGACATAGTACTACAGCAGGTAAACAGACATAGTCCTACAGGTAAACAGACATAGTACTACAGCAGGTAAACAGACATAGTACTGCAGCAGGTAAACAGACATAGTACTGCAGCAGGTAAACAGACATAGTACTGCAGCAGGTATACAGACATAGTACTGCAGCAGGTAAACAGACATAGTACTGCAGCAGGTACACAGACATAGTACTGCAGCAGGTAAACAGACATAGTACTGCAGCAGGTATACAGACATAGTACTGCAGCAGGTATAGTACTGCAGCAGGTAAACAGACATAGTACTGCAGCAGGTAAACAGACATAGTACTGCAGCATGTATACAGACATAGTACTGCAGCAGGTATACAGACATAGTACTGCAGCAGGTATAGTACTGCAGCAGGTATAGACAGTACTGCAGCAGGTAAACAGACATAGTACTGCAGCAGGTAAACAGACATAGTACTGCAGCAGGTATACAGACATAGTACTGCAGCAGGTAAACAGACATAGTACTGCAGCAGGTATAGTACTGCAGGTAAACAGACATAGTACTGCAGGTAAACAGACATAGTACTGCAGCAGGTATAGTAGTGCAGCAGGTAAACAGACATAGTACTGCAGCAGGTATACAGACATAGTACTGCAGCAGGTAAACAGACATAGTACTGCAGCAGGTAAACAGACATAGTCCTACAGGTAAACAGACATAGTACTACAGCAGGTAAACAGACATAGTCCTACAGGTAAACAGACATAGTACTACAGCAGGTAAACAGACATAGTACTGCAGCAGGTAAACAGACATAGTACTGCAGCAGGTAAACAGACATAGTACTGCAGCAGGTATACAGACATAGTACTGCAGCAGGTAAACAGACATAGTACTGCAGCAGGTACACAGACATAGTACTGCAGCAGGTAAACAGACATAGTACTGCAGCAGGTAAACAGACATAGTACTGCAGCAGGTATACAGACATAGTACTGCAGCAGGTATACAGACATAGTACTGCAGCAGGTATACAGACATAGTACTGCAGCAGGTATACAGACATGCAGCAGGTAAACAGACATAGTACTGCAGCAGGTATACAGACATAGTACTGCAGCAGGTATACAGACATAGTACTGCAGCAGGTATACAGACATAGTACTGCAGGTAAACAGACATAGTCCTGCAGCAGGTAAACAGACATAGTCCTGCAGAAGGTAAACAGACATAGTCCTGCAGCAGGTATACAGACATAGTCCTGCAGGTAAACAGACATAGTACTGCAGCAGGTATACAGACATAGTACTGCAGGTATACAGACATAGTACTGCAGCAGGTAAACAGACATAGTACTGCAGCAGGTATAGTACTGCAGCAGGTAAACAGACATAGTACTGCAGCAGGTAAACAGACATAGTACTGCAGCAGGTATACAGACATAGTACTGCAGCAGGTATACAGACATAGTACTGCAGCAGGTAAACAGACATAGTACTGCAGCAGGTAAACATAGTACTGCAGCATAAACAGACATAGTACTGCAGCAGGTATACAGACATAGTACTGCAGGTAAACAGACATAGTACTGCAGCAGGTAAACAGACATAGTACTGCAGCAGGTAAACAGACATAGTACTGCAGCAGGTAAACAGACATAGTACTGCAGCAGGTAAATAGACATAGTACTACAGCAGGTAAACAGACATAGTACTGCAGCAGGTATAGTACTGCAGCAGGTAAACAGACATAGTACTGCAGCAGGTATACAGACATAGTACTGCAGCAGGTATACAGACATAGTACTGCAGCAGGTAAACAGACATAGTACTACAGCAGGTATACAGACATAGTACTACAGCAGGTATACAGACATAGTACTACAGCAGGTATACAGACATAGTACTGCAGCAGGTATACAGACATAGTCCTGCAGCAGGTATACAGACATAGTCCTGCAGCAGGTATACAGACATAGTACTGCAGCAGGTATACAGACATAGTACTGCAGCAGGTATACAGACATAGTACTGCAGCAGGTATACAGACATAGTATTGCAGCAGGTATACAGACATAGTACTGCAGCAGGTATACAGACATAGTCCTGCAGCAGGTAAACAGACATAGTACTGCAGCAGGTATACAGACATAGTACTGCAGCAGGTATACAGACATAGTACTGCAGCAGGTATACAGACATAGTACTGCAGCAGGTATAGTACTGCAGCAGGTATACAGACATAGTACTGCAGCAGGTAAACAGACATAGTACTGCAGCAGGTATACAGACATAGTACTGCAGCAGGTATAGTACTGCAGCAGGTAAACAGACATAGTACTGCAGCATGTATACAGACATAGTACTGCAGCAGGTATACAGACATAGTACTGCAGCAGGTATAGTACTGCAGCAGGTATACAGACATAGTACTGCAGCAGGTAAACAGACATAGTACTGCAGCAGGTAAACAGACATAGTACTGCAGCAGGTATACAGACATAGTACTGCAGCAGGTAAACAGACATAGTACTGCAGCAGGTATAGTACTGCAGGTAAACAGACATAGTACTGCAGGTAAACAGACATAGTACTGCAGCAGGTATAGTAGTGCAGCAGGTAAACAGACATAGTACTGCAGGTATACAGACATAGTACTACAGCAGGTAAACAGACATAGTACTGCAGCAGGTAAACAGACATAGTCCTACAGGTAAACAGACATAGTACTACAGCAGGTAAACAGACATAGTACTGCAGCAGGTAAACAGACATAGTACTGCAGCAGGTAAACAGACATAGTACTGCAGCAGGTAAACAGACATAGTACTGCAGCAGGTATACAGACATAGTACTGCAGCAGGTAAACAGACATAGTACTGCAGCAGGTACACAGACATAGTACTGCAGCAGGTAAACAGACATAGTACTGCAGCAGGTAAACAGACATAGTACTGCAGCTATAGTACTGCAGCAGGTATACAGACATAGTACTGCAGCAGGTATACAGACATAGTACTGCAGCAGGTAAACAGACATAGTACTGCAGCAGGTAAACAGACATAGTACTGCAGCAGGTAAACAGACATAGTACTGCAGCAGGTAAACAGACATAGTACTGCAGCAGGTATACAGACATAGTACTGCAGCAGGTAAACAGACATAGTACTGCAGCAGGTATACAGACATAGTACTGCAGCAGGTAAACAGACATAGTACTGCAGCAGGTACACAGACATAGTACTGCAGCAGGTAAACAGACATAGTACTGCAGCAGGTAAACAGACATAGTACTGCAGCAGGTATACAGACATAGTACTGCAGCAGGTATACAGACATAGTACTGCAGCAGGTATACAGACATAGTACTGCAGCAGGTATACAGACATAGTACTGCAGCAGGTAAACAGACATAGTACTGCAGCAGGTATACAGACATAGTACTGCAGCAGGTATACAGACATAGTACTGCAGCAGGTATACAGACATAGTACTGCAGGTAAACAGACATAGTCCTGCAGCAGGTAAACAGACATAGTCCTGCAGAAGGTAAACAGACATAGTCCTGCAGCAGGTATACAGACATAGTCCTGCAGGTAAACAGACATAGTTCTGAAGCATGTATGTAGGTATGCGGCCCTAGAGCTCAACGGCTAGTTTTATTACCAGTTTGTGTATCCAAGGCAACATAATAAAATATATATTTTTTAAATAAAAAAAACGTACCATTTACCAAAGAAAACATGATGCTAGATCCAACTGACAGTGAGGTCATAGCCCAAGCTAGATCCAACAGACAGAGAGGTCATAGCCCAAGCTAGATCCAACAGACAGAGAGGTCATAGCCCAAGCCAGATCCAACAGACAGAGAGGTCATAGCCCAAGCCAGATCCAACAGAGAGAGAGGTCATAGCCCAAGCCAGATCCAACAGACAGAGAGGTCATAGCCCAAGCCAGATCCAACAGACAGAGAGGTCATAGCCCAAGCCAGATCCAACAGACAGAGAGATCATAGCCCAAGCCAGATCCAACAGACAGAGAGGTCATAGCCCAAGCCAGATCCAACAGACAGAGAGGTCATAGCCCAAGCCAGATCCAACAGACAGAGAGGTCATAGCCCAAGCCAGATCCAACAGACAGAGAGGTCATAGCCCAAGCCAGATCCAACAGACAGAGAGGTCATAGCCCAAGCTAGATCCAACTGACAGAGAGGTCATAGCCCAAGCTAGATCCAACAGACAGAGAGGTCATAGCCCAAGCTAGATCCAACAGACAGAGAAAATGATAACAATTACCATAGTTATAAATGCAATGCATTTATTCACTTTCCTCACTGAAGACGTAGCAAAGAAAGACATTCAATAATGGCCTCTCATGTAAAAATGACAACTTCAGTCACAACATTTGTAATAGGTAATGCTTATTATTCAAAATGAGATATTCTCAAATAACTTGTTTTTGCAAATACTACTTAGCGTTAAAGGAGCATCCAAATTAGCATTGTGGTAAATCAACCTGCATACTGAGTACCACAGAGCTGTCTCTAATCAACCTGCATACTGAGTATCACAGAGCTGTCTCTAATCAACCTGCATACTGAGTACCACAGAGCTGTCTCTAATCAACCTGCATACTGAGTACCACAGAGCTGTCTCTAATCAACCTGCATACTGAGTATCACAGAGCTGTCTCTAATCAACCTGCATACTGAGTACCACAGAGCTGTCTCTAATCAACCTGCATACTGAGTACCACAGAGCTGTCTCTAATCAACCTGCATACTGAGTACCACAGAGCTGTCTCTAATCAACCTGCATACTGAGTATCCTGTCTCTAATCAACCTGCATACTGAGTACCACAGAGCTGTCTCTAATCAACCTGCATACTGAGTACCACAGAGCTGTCTCTAATCAACCTGCATACTGAGTATCACAGAGCTGTCTCTAATCAACCTGCATACTGAGTACCACAGAGCTGTCTCTAATCAACCTGCATACTGAGTACCACAGAGCTGTCTCTAATCAACCTGCATACTGAGTACCACAAAGCTGTCTCTAATCAACCTGCATACTGAGTATCACAGAGCTGTCTCTAATCAACCTGCATACTGAGTACCACAGAGCTGTCTCTAATCAACCTGCATACTGAGTACCACAGAGCTGTCTCTAATCAACCTGCATACTAAGTACCACAGAGCTGTCTCTAATCAACCTGCATACTGAGTACCACAGAGCTGTCTCTAATCAACCTGCATACTGAGTACCACAGAGCTGTCTCTAATCAACCTGCATACTGAGTACCACAGAGCTGTCTCTAAACAACCTGCATACTGAGTACCACAGAGCTGTCTCTAATCAACCTGCATACTGAGTACCACAGCTGTCTCTAAACAACCTGCATACTGAGTACCACAGAGCTGTCTCTAATCAACCTGCATACTGAGTACCACAGAGCTGTCTCTAATCAACCTGCATACTGAGTATCACAGAGCTGTCTCTAATCAACCTGCATACTGAGTACCACAGAGCTGTCTCTAATCAACCTGCATACTGAGTATCACAGAGCTGTCTCTAATCAACCTGCATACTGAGTACCACAGAGCTGTCTCTAATCAACCTGCATACTGAGTATCACAGAGCTGTCTCTAATCAACCTGCATACTGAGTACCACAGAGCTGTCTCTAATCAACCTGCATACTGAGTACCACAGAGCTGTCTCTAATCAACCTGCATACTGAGTATCACAGAGCTGTCTCTAATCAACCTGCATACTGAGTACCACAGAGCTGTCTCTAATCAACCTGCATACTGAGTACCACAGAGCTGTCTCTAATCAACCTGCATACTGAGTATCACAGAGCTGTCTCTAATCAACCTGCATACTGAGTACCACAGAGCTGTCTCTAATCAACCTGCATACTGAGTATCACAGAGCTGTCTCTAATCAACCTGCATACTGAGTACCACAGAGCTGTCTCTAATCAACCTGCATACTGAGTACCACAGAGCTGTCTCTAATCAACCTGCATACTGAGTACCACAGAGCTGTCTCTAATCAACCTGCATACTGAGTACCACAGCTGTCTCTAAACAACCTGCATACCGAGTACCACAGAGCTGTCTCTAAACAACCTGCATACTGAGTACCACAGAGCTGTCTCTAATCAACCTGCATACTGAGTACCACAGCTGTCTCTAAACAACCTGCATACTGAGTATCACAGAGCTGTCTCTAATCAACCTGCATACTGAGTACCACAGAGCTGTCTCTAATCAACCTGCATACTGAGTACCACAGAGCTGTCTCTAATCAACCTGCATACTGAGTACCACAGAGCTGTCTCTAATCAACCTGCATACTGAGTATCACAGAGCTGTCTCTAATCAACCTGCATACTGAGTACCACAGAGCTGTCTCTAATCAACCTGCATACTGAGTACCACAGAGCTGTCTCTAATCAACCTGCATACTGAGTACCACAGAGCTGTCTCTAATCAACCTGCATACTGAGTACCACAGAGCTGTCTCTAATCAACCTGCATACTGAGTATCACAGAGCTGTCTCTAATCAACCTGCATACTGAGTATCACAGAGCTGTCTCTAATCAACCTGCATACTGAGTACCACAGAGCTGTCTCTAATCAACCTGCATACTGAGTATCACAGAGCTGTCTCTAATCAACCTGCATACTGAGTACCACAGAGCTGTCTCTAATCAACCTGCATACTGAGTACCACAGAGCTGTCTCTAATCAACCTGCATACTGAGTACCACAGAGCTGTCTCTAATCAACCTGCATACTGAGTACCACAGAGCTGTCTCTAATCAACCTGCATACTGAGTACCACAGCTGTCTCTAAACAACCTGCATACCGAGTACCACAGAGCTGTCTCTAAACAACCTGCATACTGAGTACCACAGAGCTGTCTCTAATCAACCTGCATACTGAGTACCACAGAGCTGTCTCTAATCAACCTGCATACTGAGTACCACAGAGCTGTCTCTAATCAACCTGCATACTGAGTACCACAGCTGTCTCTAAACAACCTGCATACTGAGTATCACAGAGCTTTCTCTAATCAACCTGCATTCTGAGTACCACAGAGCTGTCTCTATTCAACCTGCATACTGAGTACCACAGAGCTGTCTCTAATCAACCTGCATACTGAGTACCACAGAGCTGTCTCTAATCAACCTGCATACTGAGTACCACAGAGCTGTCTCTAATCAACCTGCATACTGAGTACCACAGCTGTCTCTAAACAACCTGCATACTGAGTATCACAGAGCTGTCTCTAATCAACCTTCATACTGAGTATCACAGAGCTGTCTCTACTCGACCTGCATACTGAGTACCACAGAGCTGTCTCTAATCAACCTGCATACTGAGTACCACAGAGCTGTCTCTAATCAACCTGCACACTGAGTACCACAGAGCAGTCTCTAATCAACCTGCATACTGAGTACCACAGAGCTGTCTCTAATCAACCTGCATACTGAGTACCACAGAGCTGTCTCTAATCAACCTGCATACTGAGTACCCACAGAGCTGTCTCTAATCAACCTGCATACTGAGTATCACAGAGCTGTCTCTCTAATGCAGAAACCTCCATGTATGCCCTCTGCTGATGTGGTTTTGAAAACACTTTGCACATAGGCAGATGTTTGTTATAAAAAATGAAGTAATATATTATTCACATCTCCTCACCTGTTTGTGTATGTCTTGTGATTGAACTCCTGTCTAGGGTTGTGATGGTCTTAGAATAGACTTGCTGTAATATATACAGTTAACTGCCAAAATAAAGGAAACAAAAGTAAATGAGGGATAGAAAGTGGATTGAAAGCAGGTGATTCCACACAGGTGTGGTTCCTAAGTTAAATTTTTTTTAAAATGTAACCTTTATTTAACCAGGCAAGTCAGTTAATTAAGAACAAATTCTTATTTACAATGACGGCCTAGGAACAGTGGGTTAACTGCCTTGTTCAGGGGCAGAACGACAGGTTTTTACCTTGTCAGCTTGGGGATTTGATCTTTCAACCTTTTCGGTTACTAGTCCAATAATCTAACCACTAGGCTACCTTCCCCCCCCTAACATCCCACCATGCTTAGGGTCATGCATAAAAATGCTGGGCAGGTCATTATTTTGGCTACCATGGCTATACCCCCATAGGATGACAATGCCCCCATCCACAGAGCTCAAGTAGTCACTGGATGGTTTGACGAGCATGAACACAATGTAAACCATATGCAAGGCTGTCTCAGACATCGGATCTCAACCCATTTGAACACCTATGGGAGGTTCTGGAGCGCCGCCGGGGACAACACCTATGGGAGGTTCTGGAGCGCCGCTGGGAACAACACCTATGGGAGGTTCTGGAGCGCCGCTGGGGACAACACCTATGGGAGGTTCTGGAGCGCCGCCGGGGACAACACCTATGGGAGGTTCTGGAGCGCCGCCGGGGACAACACCTATGGGAGGTCCTGGAGCGCCGCTGGGGACAACACTTATGGGAGGTCCTGGAGCGCCGCCGGGGACAACACCTATGGAGGTCCTGGAGCGCCGCCGGGGACAACACCTATGGGAGGTCCTGGAGCGCCGCTGGGGACAACACCTATGGGAGGTTCTGGAGCGCCGCCGGGGACAACACCTATGGGAGGTCCTGGAGCGCCGCCGGGGACAACACCTATGGGAGGTCCTGGAGCGCCGCTGGGGACAACACCTATGGGAGGTCCTGGAGCGCCGCTGGGGACAACACCTATGGGAGGTCCTGGAGCGCCGCTGGGGACAACACCTATGGGAGGTCCTGGAGCGCCGCTGGGGACAACACCTATGGGAGGTCCTGGAGCGCCGCTGGGGACAACACCTATGGGAGGTCCTGGAGCGCCGCTGGGGACAACACCTATGGGAGGTTCTGGAGCGCCGCCGGGGACAACACCTATGGGAGGTCCTGGAGCGCCGCCGGGGACAACACCTATGGGAGGTCCTGGAGCGCCGCTGGGGACAACACCTATGGGAGGTCCTGGAGCGCCGCTGGGGACAACACCTATGGGAGGTCCTGGAGCGCCGCTGGGGACAACACCTATGGGAGGTCCTGGAGCGCCGCCGGGGACAACACCTATGGGAGGTCCTGGAGCGCCGCCGGGGACAACACCTATGGGAGGTCCTGGAGCGCCGCCGGGGACAACACCTATGGGAGGTCCTGGAGCGCCGCTGGGGACAACACCTATGGGAGGTCCTGGAGCGCCGCCGGGGACAACACCTATGGGAGGTCCTGGAGCGCCGCCGGGGACAACACCTATGGGAGGTCCTGGAGCGCCGCTGGGGACAACACCTATGGGAGGTCCTGGAGCGCCGCTGGGGACAACACCTATGGGAGGTCCTGGAGCGCCGCTGGGGACAACACCTATGGGAGGTTCTGGAGCGCCGCCGGGGACAACACCTATGGGAGGTCCTGGAGCGCCGCTGGGGACAACACCTATGGGAGGTCCTGGAGCGCCGCTGGGGACAACACCTATGGGAGGTCCTGGAGCGCCGCTGGGGACAACACCTATGGGAGGTTCTGGAGCGCCGCCGGGGACAACACCTATGGGAGGTTCTGGAGCGCCGCCGGGGACAACATTTTCCACCACCAACAACAAAACACCAAAGTATGGAATTTCTCATGGAAGAACGATGTCCAATCTAATTATATTTGTCACATACTTTGTAAAAAAATTAAATCGAATCAATTTTGTCACATGCGATCTTACCGTGAAATGCTTAGTTAGAAGCCCTTAAACAACAATGCAGTTTGAAGAAAATAGAGTTAAGAAAATACTTACGAAACAGGTTTAGACTGATAGTGAAATGCTGACTTATAGGTCCTTCCCAACAATGCAGAGAAACCTAATAAAAATGTCAAAATTATAACAAGCATTAAATCGACAAGGAGTAACAATAACATGGCTATATACAGGAATTACCTGGTAATAACATACTGCCCTGGTTGTATTCATACCTGGTAATAACATACTGCCCTGGTTGTATTCATACCTGGTAATAACATACTGCCCAGGTTGTATCCAATTTGTAAGTCGCTCTGGATAAGAGCGTCTGCTAAATGACGTAAATGTAAATGTATTCATACCTGGTAATAACATACTGCCCTGGTTGTATTCATACCTGGTAAACAGATAGGCTTCCTCCTCCTACATCTCATGTATTTTTAGAGTGGACTGTTCTCATGCCAGGATACCCTCCAGAGACCCTATCTGGTCACGGCAAAGAGCTCTGAATGTTTTTAAAGTCCTGCATTATAAAGTTAAATGAGCAACACATAATAACCCAGAGACCGTTAACCTGCACGGCGGTAGAAAATACTATTTTTATGGTGCAGCAGATGTAACCATGGCTGTGGCTAAGTAGAATGCATAGCCGGGGTCTGAAGGCTTATTTAACGGTGGAGGTCGAGCGGCAGACGGGACAAGTCGTTTGGAAAATGATAAGTTCTCTGAAGTGATGTGGGCTGCATGGTGAGATCTGCAGAATGGTAGGGGCTGTAAAGTAGCCATGTCTGTCACACTCAGTCCCAGGGATGTTTAAAGTCTCTAGTGTTTTTACATTACACAGAGAGATGGAGGTGACAGGTTTACATTATAATGGCCATTCATCATGTCATAACAGGGAGTGCTTCTCCTGTTATTTAAAGAGTGTTCCCACCAAGGACCATCTAGGTTTGATCAAACTGACATAGTGGGAAACAAGGACATTAAAGACAAAACAACAACTTAGTTTCGATAAACTGGCTTCAGGTATTACTAGAGTGTCTCCTGAACACGTGACTCTGTGCTCTAGTAATATGCAGTACTATTTATGGTCAGATGACATGGAAGTAGGTCCAATCCATGTGCCGTTAATCAACAGTCTCATGAAAATAGAGCTCTTTGGCGGCGCACACCAGTGGCGGATTTGGTGTCAAAAAACGGAAGCATATGCAGAAAGAAGTACCTCATACCTGCTGTAGAATATGGGGGTGGATCTTTGATGTTATGAGTCTATTTTGCTTCCACTGGTCCTGGGGCTCTTGTTAAGGTCAACGACATGAACTTTACTAAGTTTCAGGACATTTTAACAAAAAACCTGGTTGCCTCTGCCAGGAGGCTGACACTTGGCCACAAGTGGATCTTCCATCCAGACATTAACCCCAAGCACAAATCCAATGCAAATTTGTTTAGCTAATTGACCAAAAAATCTACATTTTGCTGTGGCCATCTCATTCTCCGTACTTGAACCCTGTTGAAAACGTGTGGTTTCAATTGAAGAGGACAGTTTTTAAGAGCAGAGAAAGGATCTGGACAGATTCTGTATGGAGGAATGGTCTAAGATCACTCCCAATGTGTTCTCCAATATCATAAAACATTTTAGAAAAGTACTGTGTCATTATCCTCATAAGGGTAGGGTGCTGGAGTATTGAAAACAATCCTTTTGACCTCTATCTTTTTGTAAATTATGTTTATTACTTGTAAAAGCTGCGATATTTGACTTTTTGGGCGAACTGACCAAATTCACATAGACATGTGAGTTATAGATCTCTCATTGTCATTGAAAGCCAGTCTAAGAAGCAGTATGTCTGTTCTATGTGCTCTGTTTCTATGCTTTCTGTTCTTAAGTGTTGTTTTTGCATCTTTTACTTTCAGTTTTGTAAATCAGCTTTTAACACCTGAAAATACAATATTTGTGTTAATGGAAAATATATTTCACAGTGGTTTAGGTGGTACAATGATTCTCTACACTATTCTACCTTATACCTATACTATACCTACCTTACACTAGGCTACCCTGCCCCCTCTACACTATGCTACCTTATACCTATACTATACCTACCTTACACTAGGCTACCCTGCCACCTCTACACTATACTGCCTTATACCTATACTATACCTACCTTACACTAGGCTACCCTGCCCCCTCTACACTATGCTACCTTATACCTATACTATACCTACCTTACACTAGGCTACCCTGCCCCCTCTACACTATGCTACCTTATACCTATACTATACCTACCTTACACTAGGCTACCCTGCCGCCTCTACACTATACCTGCTCTAACCACTAGGCTACCCTGCCACCTCTACACTATACCTGCTCTAACCACTAGGCTACCCTGCCGCCTCTACACTATACCTGCTCTAACCACTAGGCTACCCTGCCGCCTCTACACTATACTCGCTCTAACCACTAGGCTACCCTGCCGCCTCTACACTATACTTGCTCTAACCACTAGGCTACCCTGCCGCCTCTACACTATACCTGCTCTAACCACTAGGCTACCCTGCCGCCTCTACACTATACCTGCTCTAACCACTAGGCTACCCTGCCGCCTCTACACTATACCTGCTCTAACCACTAGGCTACCCTGCCGCCTCTACACTATACCTGCTCTAACCACTAGGCTACCCTGCCGCCTCTACAATATACTTGCTCTAACCACTAGGCTACCCTGCCGCCTCTACACTATACCTGCTAACCACTAGGCTACCCTGCCGCCTACACTATACTCGCTCTAACCACTAGGCTACCCTGCCGCCTCTACAATATACTTGCTCTAACCACTAGGCTACCCTGCCGCCTCTACACTATACCTGCTCTAACCACTAGGCTACCCTGCCGCCTCTACAATATACTTGCTCTAACCACTAGGCTACCCTGCCGCCTCTACACTATACTTGCTCTAACCACTAGGCTACCCTGCCGCCTCTACACTATACCTGCTCTAACCACTAGGCTACCCTGCCGCCTCTACACTATACCTGCTCTAACCACTAGGCTACCCTGCCGCCTCTACACTATACTTGCTCTAACCACTAGGCTACCCTACACTATACTTGCTCTAACCACTAGGCTACCCTGCCGCCTCTACACTATACTTGCTCTAACCACTAGGCTACCCTGCCGCCTCTACACTATACCTGCTCTAACCACTAGGCTACCCTGCCGCCTCTACACTATACCTGCTCTAACCACTAGGCTACCCTGCCGCCTCTACACTATGCTACCTTATACCTATACTATACCTACCTTACACTAGGCTACCCTGCCACCTCTACACTATACTTGCTCTAACCACTAGGCTACCCTGCCGCCTCTACACTATACTTGCTCTAACCACTAGGCTACCCTGCCGCCTCTACACTATACTTGCTCTAACCACTAGGCTACCCTGCCGCCTCTACACTATACTTGCTCTAACCACTAGGCTACCCTGCCGCCTCTACACTATGCTACCTTATACCTATACTATACCTACCTTACACTAGGCTACCCTGCCCCCTCTACACTATGCTACCTTATACCTATACTATACCTACCTTACACTAGGCTACCCTGCCGCCTCTACACTATACCTGCTCTAACCACTAGGCTACCCTGCCGCCTCTACACTATACCTGCTCTAACCACTAGGCTACCCTGCCGCCTCTACACTATACTTGCTGGTTGTCACATACATTTTAGCAACCAGGAAATGGTAGAGCGATTTCTGCATAGTTAAACATATATTCCTCTGAGTAAATGTATTAGTATAAAATATATATTTTGGCATTCTGTACAATGTAGCTCAGTATTTATAGTATTTAATTTGTTGTATTTTTTTGCTTATCTTTATCCATGGTGCCAATAATTTGGACATGACTGGAACGCAGATGTGTGATTATTGTTGTAGTGATTCATTAACACCAAGGGGTGGAGCCAAAACACAGCCCAAAGAGAGGTCTGTTCTCCTGCAGCTCTGTACTGGAGGATCCCTGGCTCTAAGAGAGGTCTGTTCTCCTGTAGCTCTGTACTGGAGGAACGCTGGCTCTAAGAGAGGTCTACTCTCCTGCATTTCTGTACTGGAGGATCCCTGGCTCTAAGAGAGGTCTGTTCTCCTGCAGCTCTGTACTGGAGGATCCCTGGCTCTAAGAGAGGTCTGTTCTCCTGTAGCTCTGTACTGGAGGAACGCTGGCTCTAAGAGAGGTCTACTCTCCTGCAGCTCTGTACTGGAGGATCCCTGGCTCTAAGAGAGGTCTGTTCTCCTGAAGCTCTGTACTGGAGGATCCCTGGCTCTAAGAGAGGTCTGTTCTCCTGAAGCTCTGTACTGGAGGATCCCTGGCTCTAAGAGTGGTCTGTTCTCCTGTAGCTCTGCACTGGGAGGAATCATGGCTCTAAGAGAGGACTGTTCTCCTGTACCTCTGCACTGGGAGGAATCCTGGCTCTAAGAGAGGTCTGGTCTCCTGCACCTCTGCACTGTGACAAACCCTGGCAGCCCAAAGAGAGGACTGTTCTCCTGTAGCTTTGCACTGGGAGGAATCATGGCTCTAAGAGCGAGATAGTTAGCATATCTTATTTACGTGAAAGATTTCACATCTCAGAGAAACTAGACAATATACCTATTGAATATGAGTTCAAACATTTCTCTATCTCCTAACTAACAATTTATTTGTTACGAATCCCTTTTGGCCCGACAGTCTAGGGGGGATGGTAATGAGACCCGTAACATAACGCATGCAAATTATATTTGTGACAAAGTAAAAGTGAGAACGAAATAACCAGGACAACTGAAATCTACCGTCAAACTCAGGGTTTATGTTTAATATTCTGTTTCATTTGTTCCCAGGGGAGAAGGGGAAGGCACCTAGGGAGTGCTAGGCAAGAGGCCCGCGGACATACATATACCCGTAGTATATTCACAATAGGTAAGACCTGGGCGGACCACCCCCTGTATTTTGGTTAGGGCACCAGGTGGTGCTAAATTAGGTAAGTAGTGGGTAGGCAGGTAAGATAGGAGGGGGGGCTTTGAGATTTACTTTCTTTGCTTTGGTTCCGTCCAGCCCCTTTTCCCCATATTACCGTGTGAAGGAATAAAGTCCTTGTAAACGGTACCACATTCTGCCTGTTGTCATTCTTACTCGCACCTACAGTCCATACCTCTTTCACTTCACGGAGAGTTTAGTTGTAGCAGGGTGTTGCGTTCCCTCTTCATAGGGGCGTGCGTAACACACACGGTAATGGCGGGAGCAGGAAAAGGGGCTGAGCTGGACCCAAGGAAAGAAACAATAAGTATTCAAAAACACCCCTAAACTAGACTAGGCTACTTTAACAACAGCTAACTAACTAACCAAAAATACAGTGGGTGGTCCGCCCAGTTCTAACTAGTGTATTTAACAAAGTCTACCTACGGGTAGTGTATGCCCATGGGCGATTTGTCTTGGTTTCCCCTTTTCCCACCAGCAAACACAAACACCATAACCAAAAACAATACTCAACAGGTTAGGACAAAGTGCTATGGAGGTGCTCAAACAAAAGAGAGGTTAATACACAAAGAGAAAGTGAAACACAGAGACCTACAGACATGGCATTTACAGAGAGATTGAGCTCTAGAGCAAACAACTGACAGGGTTTTTAAACCAAGGGAAAGGAACTGCTGACTGGTGACTGATTGGGGAGTGATGATTTTCACCTGTTAGGGGAGAAGGAGAGAAAAGAACACAGGATACACACACACACACACACAGGATACTGGTATCCGTAACACTCCCACCCTTAAAAGAGCAACCCTAGGGATTGCGACCACAGTATTTCAATGAATAACCCACAAGATCAACAACAAAGTCAACCTTACAAAACATACAAAAATCATTTTTACACACACGAGACAAAGCATCTGCCAACACATTATCAGAACCCTTTTTGTGGCGGATCTCCAAATTATAATTCTGTACAATAAGGGCCCAACGCATAAGGCGCTGGTTCTGGTTGTACATTCGGTGGAGAAAAACTAAGGGGTTGTGGTCAGTATATAAAATCACTGGTAGGGCACTGGAACCAATATATACTTCAAAGTATTGCAGAGCCAACAACAAAGCAAGAGCTTCTTGTTCTATTGTCGCATAGTTTGTTTGACATTTATTAAATTTACGGGAAAAATAACAAACAGGATGATCCACTCCACTCTTGTCCTGCTGCAGTAGAACAGCACCAGCACCTCTGGCACTAGCATCTACCTCAAGTTTGAACGGTTGTTCAAAATCTGGAGCAGCAAGTACAGGTGTACTACATAAGATCAGCTTTCAGATTCAAAAGCTCTCTTACAATCAGGGGACCACACAAATGATCTAGCCGGACTAAGCAAATCGGTTAATGGAGCAACTACCACAGAGAAATGTTTACAGAAGCTACGGTAGTAGCCAACCATCCCTAAAAAGCGGCGTAGCTCTCGTCTGGTGGTAGGTGCAGGGAATGCAGTTATAGCCAAGACCTTGGCATCAACAGGGCGCACCTGTCCATGGCCGACCTCTTTACCGAGATAGGTAACAGTAGCCTTCCCAAACTCACACTTTGCCAAGTTCAGGGTTAGAGAAGCAGCTGCCAACCGTTCACATACTACCCTTAGAGAGTCAACATGATCTGACCAATCAGACGAATAAATCACTAGGTCATCAAGGTATGCACTACAATTAGGAACGCCAGCTAATACGGAGTTAACCAGTCGTTGGAAAGTGGCTGGTGCATATCGCATCCCAAAAGCCATGACTGAGTACTGTAGGAAGTTGTCTGGGGTCACAAAGGCAGAAATCTCAGAAGCACGGGAGGTTAACGGAACCTGCCAGTAACCTTTTAAGAGGTCCAACTTTGTTACATACTTAGCAGCACCAATAGTGTCGATACAGTCGTCCAGTCTGGGTAACGGGAACGAATCTGGAATTGTGATAGAATTTACCTTTCGATAATCCGTAAATAACCTGGAAGTACCATCAGGTTTAGGAACCAGAATGCAAGGAGATCTCCAAGGGCTTGAACTTGGCGTAGCCAGGTCATTCTCCAACAAATATTTCACCTCATCCCTCATTATCTTCCTCTTGGAAGCGTTGATACGATATGGGTGTTGCTTGATAGGTGTAGCATTTCCAACATTAATGTCATGTTCCAACACGTTTGTGTGAGTAGGAACGTCCATAAAGAGACATGGAAAACTGTGTAGTAGCCTCACAATATGATTGGCCTGTCCGTCCGTTAAATGAACCAGACCTGACTGGATAGACAGCACCATTTCTGAGTTGGGCAATCTAACACACTGCTGTTGAGTATTGCGCAACTCCAATCCATCAACATCATCAATATGACAGTCCACTATCATCGCAGTAGTAGCAGAGGAGACAGCAGTACCTTCCTCTGTTTTTGAACTATCTAACTGTGTGATGGGTCGGGTGTGGTAAGCTTTCAACATGTTAATGTGACACACACGAGATTGGTGGGGTTATCAGATACAACACTACTCAGTCATGTTGACGAGGGGTTAATAGATACAACACTACTCAGTCATGTTGATGAGGGGTTCATAGATACAACACTACTCAGTCATAGATACAACACTACTCAGTCATGGTAACGAGGGGTTAATAGATACAACACTACTCAGTCATGTTGACGAGGGGTTAATAGATACAACACTACTCAGTCATAGATACAACACTACTCAGTCATGGTAACGAGGGGTTAATAGATACAACACTACTCAGTCATAGATACAACACTACTCAGTCATGGTAACGAGGGGTTAATAGATACAACACTACTCAGTCATAGATACAACACTACTCAGTCATGGTAACGAGGGGTTAATAGATACAACACTAATCAGTCATAGATACAACACTACTCAGTCATGTTGATGAGGGGTTCATAGATACAACACTAATCAGTCATGTTTACGAGGGGTTAATAGATACAACACTACTCAGTCATGGTGACGAGGGGTTAATAGATACAACACTACTCAGTCATGGTGACGAGGGGTTAATAGATACAACACTACTCAGTCATGGTGACGAGGGGTTAATAGATACAACACTACTCAGTCATGTTGACGAGTGGTTCATAGATACAACACTACTCAGTCATGGTGACGAGGGGTTAATAGATACAACACTACTCAGTCATGTTGACGAGGGGTTAATAGATACAACACTACTCAGTCATGGTGACGAGGGGTTAATAGATACAACACTACTCAGTCATGGTGACGAGGGGTTAATAGATACAACACTACTCAGTCATGGTGACGAGGGGTTAATAGATACAACACTACTCAGTCATGGTGACGAGGGGTTAATAGATACAACACTACTCAGTCATGGTGACGAGGGGTTAATAGATACAACACTACTCAGTCATGGTGACGAGGGGTTAATAGATACAACACTACTCAGTCAT
Source organism: Oncorhynchus nerka (assembly GCF_034236695.1). Taxonomy (NCBI): domain Eukaryota; kingdom Metazoa; phylum Chordata; class Actinopteri; order Salmoniformes; family Salmonidae; genus Oncorhynchus; species Oncorhynchus nerka. The sequence goes on along the minus strand of NC_088409.1, from coordinate 104,214,728 downwards.
GGTGACGAGGGGTTAATAGATACAACACTACTCAGTCATGTTGACGAGTGGTTCATAGATACAACACTACTCAGTCATGTTGATGAGGGGTTCATAGATACAACACTACTCAGTCATAGATACAACACTACTCAGTCATGGTAACGAGGGGTTAATAGATACAACACTACTCAGTCATGTTGACGAGGGGTTAATAGATACAACACTACTCAGTCATAGATACAACACTACTCAGTCATGGTAACGAGGGGTTAATAGATACAACACTACTCAGTCATAGATACAACACTACTCAGTCATGGTAACGAGGGGTAAATAGATACAACACTATTCAGTCATAGATACAACACTACTCAGTCATGGTAACGAGGGGTTAATAGATACAACACTAATCAGTCATAGATACAACACTACTCAGTCATGTTGATGAGGGGTTCATAGATACAACACTAATCAGTCATGTTTACGAGGGGTTAATAGATACAACACTACTCAGTCATGGTGACGAGGGGTTAATAGATACAACACTACTCAGTCATGGTGACGAGGGGTTAATAGATACAACACTACTCAGTCATGGTGACGAGGGGTTAATAGATACAACACTACTCAGTCATGTTGACGAGTGGTTCATAGATACAACACTACTCAGTCATGGTGACGAGGGGTTAATAGATACAACACTACTCAGTCATGTTGACGAGGGGTTAATAGATACAACACTACTCAGTCATGGTGACGAGGGGTTAATAGATACAACACTACTCAGTCATGGTGACGAGGGGTTAATAGATACAACACTACTCAGTCATGGTGACGAGGGGTTAATAGATACAACACTACTCAGTCATGGTGACGAGGGGTTAATAGATACAACACTACTCAGTCATGGTGACGAGGGGTTAATAGATACAACACTACTCAGTCATGGTGACGAGGGGTTAATAGATACAACACTACTCAGTCATGGTGACGAGGGGTTAATAGATACAACACTACTCAGTCATGTTGACGAGTGGTTCATAGATACAACACTACTCAGTCATGGTGACGAGGGGTTAATAGATACAACACTACTCAGTCATGTTGACGAGGGGTTAATATATACAACACTACTCAGTCATGGTGACGAGGGGTTAATAGATACAACACTACTCAGTCATGGTGACGAGGGGTTAATAGATACAACACTACTCAGTCATGGTGACGAGGGGTTAATAGATACAACACTACTCAGTCATGGTGACGAGGGGTTAATAGATACAACACTACTCAGTCATGGTGACGAGGGGTTAATAGATACAACACTACTCAGTCATGGTGACGAGGGGTTAATAGATACAACACTACTCAGTCATGGTGACGAGGGGTTAATAGATACAACACTACTCAGTCATAGATACAACACTACTCAGTCATGTTGACGAGGGGTTAATAGATACAACACTACTCAGTCATGGTGACGAGGGGTTAATAGATACAACACTACTCAGTCATGGTGACGAGGGGTTAATAGATACAACACTACTCAGTCATAGATACAACACTACTCAGTCATGTTGACGAGGGGTTAATAGATACAACACTACTCAGTCATGGTGACGAGGGGTTAATAGATACAACACTACTCAGTCATAGATACAACACTACTCAGTCATGGTGACGAGGGGTTAATAGATACAACACTACTCAGTCATGGTGACGAGGGGTTAATAGATACAACACTACTCAGTCATGGTGACGAGGGTTAATAGATACAACACTACTCAGTCATAGATACAACACTACTCAGTCATGTTGACGAGGGGTTAATAGATACAACACTACTCAGTCATGGTGACGAGGGGTTAATAGATACAACACTACTCAGTCATAGATACAACACTACTCAGTCATGTTGACGAGGGGTTAATAGATACAACACTACTCAGTCATGGTGACGAGGGGTTAATAGATACAACACTACTCAGTCATAGATACAACACTACTCAGTCATGGTGACGAGGGGTTAATAGATACAACACTACTCAGTCATGGTGACGAGGGGTTAATAGATACAACACTACTCAGTCATGGTGACGAGGGGTTAATAGATACAACACTACTCAGTCATGGTGACGAGGGGTTAATAGATACAACACTACTCAGTCATGGTGACGAGGGGTTAATAGATACAACACTACTCAGTCATGGTGACGAGGGGTTAATAGATACAACACTACTCAGTCATGGTGACGAGGGGTTAATAGATACAACACTACTCAGTCATGGTGACGAGGGGTTAATAGATACAACACTACTCAGTCATGTTGACGAGTGGTTCATAGATACAACACTACTCAGTCATGGTGACGAGGGGTTAATAGATACAACACTACTCAGTCATGTTGACGAGGGGTTAATATATACAACACTACTCAGTCATGGTGACGAGGGGTTAATAGATACAACACTACTCAGTCATGGTGACGAAGGGTTAATAGATACAACACTACTCAGTCATGGTGACGAGGGGTTAATAGATACAACACTACTCAGTCATGGTGACGAGGGGTTAATAGATACAACACTACTCAGTCATGGTGACGAGGGGTTAATAGATACAACACTACTCAGTCATAGATACAACACTACTCAGTCATGTTGACGAGGGGTTAATAGATACAACACTACTCAGTCATGGTGACGAGGGGTTAATAGATACAACACTACTCAGTCATGGTGACGAGGGGTTAATAGATACAACACTACTCAGTCATGGTGACGAGGGGTTAATAGATACAACACTACTCAGTCATAGATACAACACTACTCAGTCATGTTGACGAGGGGTTAATAGATACAACACTACTCAGTCATGTTGAAGAGGGGTTAATAGATACAACACTACTCAGTCATGGTGACGAGGGGTTAATAGATACAACACTACTCAGTCATGTTGACGAGGGGTTAATAGATACAACACTACTCAGTCATGTTGACGAGGGGTTAATAGATACAACACTACTCAGTCATGGTGACGAGGGGTTAATAGATACAACACTACTCAGTCATGGTGACGAGGGGTTAATAGATACAACACTACTCAGTCATGGTGACGAGGGGTTAATAGATACAACACTACTCAGTCATGTTGATGAGGGGTTAATAGATACAACACTACTCAGTCATGGTGACGAGGGGTTAATAGATACAACACTACTCAGTCATGGTGACGAGGGGTTAATAGATACAACACCACTCAGTCATGGTGACGAGGGGTTAATAGATACAACACTACTCAGTCATGTTGATGAGGGGTTAATAGATACAACACTACTCAGTCATGGTGACGAGGGGTTAATAGATACAACACTACTCAGTCATGGTGACGAGGGGTTAATAGATACAACACTACTCAGTCATGGTGACGAGGGGTTAATAGATACAACACTACTCAGTCATGGTGACGAGGGGTTAAATAGATACAACACTACTCAGTCATGGTGACGAGGGGTTAATAGATACAACTCTACTCAGTCATGTTGACGAGGGGTTAATAGATACAACACTACTCAGTCATGGTGACGAGGGGTTAATAGATACAACACTACTCAGTCATGGTGACGAGGGGTTAATAGATACAACACTACTCAGTCATGGTGACGAGGGGTTAATAGATACAACACTACTCAGTCATGTTGACGAGGGGTTAATAGATACAACACTACTCAGTCATGTTGACGAGGGGTTAATAGATACAACACTACTCAGTCATGGTGACGAGGGGTTAATAGATACAACACTACTCAGTCATGGTGACGAGGGGTTAATAGATACAACACTACTCAGTCATGTTGACGAGGGGTTAATAGATACAACACTACTCAGTCATGGTAACGAGGGGTTAATAGATACAACACTACTCAGTCATGTTGACGAGGGGTTAATAGATACAACACTACTCAGTCATGGTGACGAGGGGTTAATAGATACAACACTACTCAGTCATGTTGACGAGGGGTTAATAGATACAACACTACTCAGTCATGGTGACGAGGGGTTAAAAGATACAACACTACTCAGTCATGTTGACGAGGGGTTAATAGATACAACACTACTCAGTCATGGTGACGAGGGGTTAATAGATACAACACTACTCAGTCATGGTGACGAGGGGTTAATAGATACAACACTACTCAGTCATGGTGACGAGGGGTTAATAGATACAACACTACTCAGTCATGGTGACGAGGGGTTAATAGATACAACACTACTCAGTCATAGATACAACACTACTCAGTCATGGTGACGAGGGGTTAATAGATACAACACTACTCAGTCATAGATACAACACTACTCAGTCATGTTGACGAGGGGTTAATAGATACAACTCTACTCAGTCATGGTGACGAGGGGTTAATAGATACAACACTACTCAGTCATGTTGACGAGGGGTTAATAGATACAACACTACTCAGTCATGGTGACGAGGGGTTAAAAGATACAACACTACTCAGTCATGGTGACGAGGGGTTAATAGATACAACACTACTCAGTCATGTTGACGAGGGGTTAATAGATACAACACTACTCAGTCATGTTGACGAGGGGTTAATAGATACAACACTACTCAGTCATGGTGACGAGGGGTTAATAGATACAACACTACTCAGTCATGGTGACGAGGGGTTAATAGATACAACACTACTCAGTCATGTTGACGAGGGGTTAATAGATACAACTCTACTCAGTCATGGTAACGAGGGGTTAATAGATACAACACTACTCAGTCATGTTGACGAGGGGTTAATAGATACAACACTACTCAGTCATGGTGACGAGGGGTTAATAGATACAACACTACTCAGTCATGGTGACGAGGGGTTAATAGATACAACACTACTCAGTCATGTTGACGAGGGGTTAATAGATACAACACTACTCAGTCATGTTGACGAGGGGTTAATAGATACAACACTACTCAGTCATGGTGACGAGGGGTTAATAGATACAACACTACTCAGTCATGGTGACGAGGGGTTAATAGATACAACACTACTCAGTCATGGTGACGAGGGGTTAATAGATACAACACTACTCAGTCATGTTGACGAGGGTTAATAGATACAACACTACTCAGTCATGGTGACGAGGGGTTAATAGATACAACACTACTCAGTCATGGTGACGAGGGGTTAATAGATACAACACTACTCAGTCATGTTGACGAGGGGTTAATAGATACAACACTACTCAGTCATGTTGACGAGGGGTTAATAGATACAACACTACTCAGTCATGTTGACGAGGGGTTAATAGATACAACACTACTCAGTCATGGTGACGAGGGGTTAATAGATACAACACTACTCAGTCATGGTGACGAGGGGTTAATAGATACAACACTACTCAGTCATGGTGACGAGGGGTTTATAGATACAACACTACTCAGTCATGGTGACGAGGGGTTAATAGATACAACACTACTCAGTCATGTTGACGAAGGGTTAATAGATACAACACTACTCAGTCATGTTGACGAGGGGTTAATAGATACAACACTACTCAGTCATGTTGACGAGGGGTTAATAGATACAACACTACTCAGTCATGGTGACGAGGGGTTAATAGATACAACACTACTCAGTCATGGTGACGAGGGGTTAATAGATACAACACTACTCAGTCATGGTGACGAGGGGTTAATAGATACAACACTACTCAGTCATGGTGACGAGGGGTTAATAGATACAACACTACTCAGTCATGGTGACGAGGGGTTAATAGATACAACACTACTCAGTCATGTTGACGAGGGGTTAATAGATACAACACTACTCAGTCATGGTGACGAGGGGTTAATAGATACAACACTACTCAGTCATGGTGACGAGGGGTTAATAGATACAACACTACTCAGTCATGGTGACGAGGGGTTAATAGATACAACACTACTCAGTCATGGTGACGAGGGGTTAATAGATACAACACTACTCAGTCATGGTGACGAGGGGTTAAATAGATACAACACTACTCAGTCATGGTGACGAGGGGTTAATAGATACAACACTACTCAGTCATGGTGACGAGGGGTTAATAGATACAACACTACTCAGTCATGTTGACGAGGGGTTAATAGATACAACTCTACTCAGTCATGGTAACGAGGGGTTAATAGATACAACACTACTCAGTCATGGTAACGAGGGGTTAATAGATACAACTCTACTCAGTCATGGTAACGAGGGGTTAATAGATACAACACTACTCAGTCATGTTGACGAGGGGTTAATAGATACAACACTACTCAGTCATGGTGACGAGGGGTTAATAGATACAACACTACTCAGTCATGGTAACGAGGGGTTAATAGATACAACACTACTCAGTCATGGTAACGAGGGGTTAATAGATACAACACTACTCAGTCATGGTGACGAGGGGTTAATAGATACAACACTACTCAGTCATGGTAACGAGGGGTTAATAGATACAACTCTACTCAGTCATGGTGACGAGGGGTTAATAGATACAACACTACTCAGTCATGTTGACGAGGGGTTAATAGATACAACACTACTCACTCATGTTGACGAGGGGTTAATAGATACAACACTACTCAGTCATGTTGACGAGGGGTTAATAGATACAACACTACTCAGTCATGTTGACGAGGGGTTAATAGATACAACACTACTCAGTCATGTTTACGAGGGGTTAATAGATACAACACTACTCAGTCATGTTGACGAGGGGTTAATAGATACAACACTACTCAGTCATGTTGACGAGGGGTTAATAGATACAACACTACTCAGTCATGGTGACGAGGGGTTAATAGATACAACACTACTCAGTCATGGTAACGAGGGGTTAATAGATACAACACTACTCAGTCATGTTGACGAGGGGTTAATAGATACAACACTACTCAGTCATAGATACAACACTACTCAGTCATAGATACAACACTACTCAGTCATAGATACAACACTACTCAGTCATAGATACAACACTACTCAGTCATAGATACAACACTACTCAGTCATAGATACAACACTACTCAGTCATAGATACAACACTACTCAGTCATAGATACAACACTACTCAGTCATAGATACAACACTACTCTTGGGTCCATTTTATTAACAAACAAATCAAAAACAAAACAATCAAAAACCTAAAGCTTAATACACAATACATAATTGCCCAATTCCATCACCATACAAACCATCCCAAAAAAGTCATCAAAATGCACAACTCTATGCATACCAAAAACAACAAACAAACCATAAAGCCAGGGGAACACCTTCCTTCTTCCTCAATACCCACATTAAACACATTCCCAAATTCTAACTTCCTACCTTTCTCTATTTCCCCATCCCTAAAATATCACCTATTCTCTTTACACTAAAGCTAAATTCCCTTTCCTCCTCTCGCTGGCAGCATGCTGCCCCCACTTCCTCTCCTCCATTTTCATCCTCCAGTAATGTTCCACCCTCCTCTCTTTCCCCTCCACCCCCTCCACCCCTCCACTCCACCCCCTCCACCCCTCCACCCCCCAATCCCTCTTTTTACCTAATTCTGCCTGGCTTCACACAGCCCCCGAACCTCTTAAAGCTAGGGGGCAGAATTTTCACTTTTGGATAAATAGCGTTCCCAATTTCAACTTCCTGCTACTCATGCCAAGAATATAAGATATACATTTTATTCATATATTTGGATAGAAAACACTCTGAAGTTTCTAAAACTGTTTGAATCATATCTGTGAGTATAACAGAACTTATGTAGCAGGCAAAACCCAGAGGAATAACTGTTCAGATTGTTTAATTTCCCCCCCCCCCCTTCTCTGTTACCTATATTGTCTTTGCCATTGGATATTTAATATGAACCTATTTTCAGTTCCTACCGCTTCCACTGGATGTCGCCAGTCTTTGGAATATGGTTGAGGTTATTCCTTTGTGCTATGAAGAAGTAGGCCAACTCGGAACTGGGGACACTTTTGTGAGTTGTGCAAGACGTGAAAAGCAGTGCTAGTTTCTTTTCTGTCCTGTGTTGAATACAGATTGCCCCGTCTACAATTTGATCGATTATTAATGTTTAAAAATACCTAACGTTGTATTACAAAAGTAGTTTGAAATATTATGGCAAAGTTTATAGGCAACTTTTTGAAATATTTTGAAATGACGTTGCGTTTTTTGTAAGCTGTTTTTTTCTGGATCAAACACGCTTTATAAATGGACATTTGATATATATGGATGGAATTAATCGAACAAAAGGACCAATTGTGATGTTTATGGGACATATTGGAGTGCCAACAAAAGAAGCTCGTCAAAGGTAATGCATATTTTATATTTTATTTCAGCGTTTTGTGTAGCGCCTGCTATGCTAGCTCCTTTGTTTACTGCTGGTGCAGATGGCGCCGGCTATCAGATAATAGCTTCTTATGCTTTCGCCGAAAAGCATTTTAAAAACCGGACATGTTGGCTGGATTTACAACGAGTGTAGCTTTAATTGAGTAGCTTACATGTGTGATTTAATGAAAGTTTGAATTTTATAGCATTTTATTTGAATCTGGCGCTCTGCACTTCCACCAGCAATTGGCCAGTTGAGACACTAGCGTCTCCACTATCCATAAGAGATTTTAAAGAGGCTTATGAGAAGCCGGAGCAGAAACCTGTCCCTGACCGTCCCCCTTGCTCTCCCTACACCTCTCTCTCTACCCTAGCTCATGTCAAAACAAAATCCCCCTTTACCCTGCCAAACAACACCCGTGTCCTAGCCCATACTACTCTGGCAAAAGCACAATTCCCAAAATAATGGTGCACTGTCTCCTCTCCACCGTAAGATGGTCTTGGACAGGCGGGGGAAGGGGGATTTTGCTGGAACGTACCGGCAAGCACTTGTGGAGGCTCAACCAATTCAGGTCCTTGAGCCTGTTGTCCAGACCCCACGCCTGCCCTCCCTCCCAGACCACAGCTGGGATACCCACTACAGGCATACAAGCTCCGTACACCCTCCCTGTCTGACCTCTTCATACAAGCGCCAGACACCTTCTGTCTGACCTTTTTGTACAGGTGCCTGTGGTCTAAACCTACCCCTGGCAACTTCAACCTCGGTGTGCGCACACAGCCACTTTGCCGCATGACCAAAGTGCCATGGCAGCTGCTCCGCCTGAGGATATGTGTTAGACCACACCATTACTCTTCTTGCCTGGTTTCGAGAAGAACACCCGCAGGAGGTAACCGGACGGGTGTATCACCGGATGAGCAAGCTCCGTCAACATAAAGGAAACAAAGTTTGTGTCCAGCTTGAGGGGGAGATGTTGTATCCCCCTGCCTCCCTCCCCGATGGGGCAGAGCATGTTTACCAAGGCGTGCCTCATGCCTGCCACCCCACATGAACTGAAACACTAACCTCACTAGAAGCCTCCTCAGACAAGCTGGCAATGGGTACACCAGATATAAAAGAGATGGCAATACATACACCTTGAGGACCAGGACCTGCCTCTAAGGGAGAAAGACGCCCTCCACAGCCCCAGCTTCTTCTGTACCACTGCAATGCTCCTGTTCCAGCCGGAGGTCTCAAAATGGTCCCCGAGAATCTTCAAGGCCCAGTTACAGAGAGATAACTCCGTGGGCACATCTGTCCTATCACGCCATCTCCTGAAAAACTTAACGTAATACTTTGCGTGGTTAAGAACGGATCCATATGCTCGGGTGAAATCCCCAATAATGGTAAGTGAACACCGCCCTGAAATGGACAAAAATGAATTGGAACATATTGGCACTGTACGAAACATATACACGGTGTCCAATACCACTCAATTGGACGTCGTTTCATTCAAAGTTGATTGCAAATGCCATATGGCAAATGTCAAGTGTAACACTGCAAAAATCCAATAGATGGCGAGTGCGCTCCACCATAATTTTTCATATTGCAAATGTATCACAAGTCAAAACCCAAGAGTAAAATTTCGAAAATTTGAAAAAAAAAATCAAAAACTTATCACCCCCTTAAAAAGTGCTTTCTGGACCGTTTTTCGAAATTCTTTCGATATTTTAATGACAGTTACACATGTATAAGAACTATATCAACATACTTTAGTCATATTTTATTATCATAATTTTAGATTAGATTTTTTTTTAACTTGTCCATAAGGCACATGTTTTGTCCATTTGCAATATGATTCCATAGGAAGTCAAAAGTCGAAAAATAGCCCAAAATTTGACAAAACTTATCACCCCCTTAAAAAAGTGCTTTCTGGACCGTTCTTTGAAATTCCTTCAATTTTTTTGTCAATTACACATGTATACTTTTGTCATATTTGATTATCATCATTTAAAAAAAAACTTGTCCATAAGGTACATGTTTTGTCTATTTGCAATATGATTTCATAGGAAGTCAAAAGTCGAAGTCACTTTTTCTATTTTTGCCAAATGCCATAATAAATGTCCAAATGCAATTTGAAAGATTTGAAAGTGCCAAATCAGGATGTTATGTCCATTTGCCATGTATGATCAATGGAAGTCGGTTTACAAGCCCAAAAGTCAGAGAACCATATCCAAAAGGCATTTAACTGCTAAAATGATATATAGCACTGTTAAGCCATGAATCAACCTAGATGGTCTATTTGTCATGTATGATGAGGGAGAAGAGGGACTGTTTTTGGTTAAATGATTTTTTCTTTAAACGTCCAAAATGACAAAGATTGGATGGGCATGGGTGGGGGGTGCTCCCTACCCAACCGTGGACCCCTTGCTACCCCGTAATGGCATTAAAAACATGTTTTAAATATGCTCCCGGTAACCCGTTCCAATCACCAGGTGCACGGCTGTGCATTTGCAATATGTTTCAAAGTGCTTTTACCATCATGAATTTGACATGCTCAAAAATTCTGCAGAAATGCTTAATTTACTGGTCTGATGAACTCGGGATGGCCGGGCAGTGATAGTGGTTCCTCTCCATCGCTTGTTGTGTTGATTTCATCATGTCCATTTGGTGATGTTTTTTCACTGTTGAATCATATTGCAAATGCACTGTGCAGGTGGCGGGGTTGGGTATGGAAAGGTTGGGTATGGAAAAACACTTTTAGGGTGATTTTAACCACTTCCGGTTGTTTCAGGAAGCTTAGAATCAACACAGGTAGACCTCATAGTGGCGTGATGGATTTTCATCGAAGACGGGATCATAAGACATTCATAACCCACATAGGCTTCAGGTTGAATTTAGGGGCGCAGGCAATGTATTCCTATGGGGAGAGAAGTCAATGCAAACTGTTTGATGTAAACACCTTCTTTTAGCGTTGTCACTCCATCCTTGCTGTGTGTGTGTGTGTGTGTGTGAGAGCTTTTCTTTGACATCTGTTGGGAGAAATGACTTATTTACAGTTCATGAGGGTTACCAAGTCACACATATGAAATTTTGAAAAGATCAGACCTTTTTAACCCTTCGAAACAGCACCTACGACACCATTTTAAGGCAGTTCCGGTTGACACCGGAAGATGAAATTGAACACATATCCGCCTTGGCATAGGCACTTATAGCATTTCACTAGTTTTAAGTATTTATCTTAAGAACTGACTTATTTACAGAGGGTTGAATGAGTGTGTGTTATTTCAGAAAATCGCAGAAAAATCACAGAAATCTCAGAGCTCCGAAACACGCTTCAAAAAGATTCATCTGAATACGCTGCAACTGGATCTGTAACTTTAGAATAAAAAAAACACCTTTTTTTGAACATCACCAATTGTACAATGTACGATTTCTCTTAAATTACAATAGATAAATGGCTGGTTCTTTTTTTACTGACATCGTAGGTTCATTTACTTTGACGTGAAGAGGTCAAATTAGCGCTCTATTTTCATATTTGACCTTTAATCCCAGAAAAATGGCCATAACTCAAAAACCGTTGAGGCCTTGACGCCATCTTGTTCAGGGCCAACTGCCCATTATGCCAAACATGTGCTCACCAAGTTTCATCTTCGAAGTCTTTTCTGTTTAGGAGAAAAGACCACGTCGTGATTGGTGATGTTTTGTACATTTGCAATATGATTCCATTTGCCCTCTGGTGGGATTTACCGGGACATCGGAAATATGAAATTTGAAAATTTTATCAAACGGAAACAGAATGTCCGAGAGACTTCGTTCGATGACTTCCCGGAAGATCCGGCCCCCGTGCACGGCCCGCCGCCGTCCGTGAATTTTAGAAACTTTCGCGGACGTCTAGTAAGAAACCGTACATTTCAAATTTGGACTTTCTCACTAACCATATGGCAAATGTCAAAATGTTCCCTTAATGTATGGCAGGGATTAATCAAATCAAATCCAACTTTACTTGTCACGTGCCGATTTCAACCTTACCGGGAATTGCTTACTTACAAGCCCTTAAAACTTGTTCAGGATAGGGGGCGATATTTCCCCTTTGGATGAATTGCGTGCCCATAGTAAACTGCATGAAAATCTGTCCTAAATTGCAAATATATGCAAATTATTATTATTATTGGATAGAAAACATTCTGAAGCTTCTAAAACCGTTTGAATTATGTCTGTGAGTATAACAGAACTCACAGGGCAGGCAATCTGCCAAACTAGTTTTGAGATCCTGAAAGTTGGGGCAACTTTGACGTCATCGCCCCCTTCCTTCCCAACAAGTTATGGATCTGGAAATACTTCCTATGTCTTCCACTAGATGTCCTCATTCAGTAGAGCGTTTAATTGTGCAAATGCTGTGAACTTTGACCCAGTGAGGCGAAAAACTTTGAGTGTCGCGAGGATTTCCATGTGCGTTAGGGCGCGCATTGGGCACAGAGCTTCCTTTGTTCCAGCTAGCCCTAGATGAACTATGATGTCCGGTTGGAATGCCATTCGTTTTGTACATTTATAACATCCTAAAGCTTGATTCTGCACTTAGTTTGACCAGTTTAGTCGACCTATAATATGTAATTTGGAAGTTTTGATTATTATTATTCTGGACCAGAAGTCATTTTTTGGGCATTTGAGCTGAAAGTGGTAGAATATGCTACTACATGGACACTAGAATTGAAACAAAACGATGTATTGGGTAAGTATGACTCCTTGCACTACATTCTGATCGAAGACCATCAAAGGTAAGGGAATATTTATGTTGTAATTTTGTATTTCTGTTGACTCCAACATAGCGGAGAAATATTGTTACGTCTGAGCGCCGTCTCAGGTTATTGCATAGTCAACTAATTCTGTAACGTTAAAAACAAATCTGACACAGCGGAACCAGTGTATCTTTCTAACTATATGTAAACATGTATCTTTAGTCAAAGTTTATGATGAGTATTTCTGTTATCTGGCGTAGCTTTCCATAATTTCTCCGGACATTTTTGATAATTTTATGAACATGGCGTCAATGTAAACCGTGATTTATGGATATAAAATGCATATTATTGAACAAAACATAAATGTACTGTGTAACATGTCATATGACTGTCATCTGATGAAGATTTTCAAAAGGTGAGTCTATGATTTATTTTTTAATCCTGCTTTTATAATTTTATATTTTCTGGGACAAAATGGCTGCCTCTTGTCTTTGTTTCGGTGGTGATCTAATATAAATATGTGCTGTGTTTTCGCCGTAAAACATCTGACATGCTGGGTAGATGAACAAGGTGTTTATCTTTCATTTGAGGTATTGGACTTGTTAATGTGTGGAGGTTAAATATTTCAAAGAATATTTTTGCATTCCCTGCGCCACAGTTTCAGCTGAACGGGGGGGGGGGCGTACCCTGAGAGGGACCCCTCGCTTTAACAGGTTTTAACTAACAATGCAGTTCAAGAAGAGTTCAGAAAATATTTACCAAATAAACTAAAGTAAAAATAATGAAAAGTTACACAATTACATAACAATATCGAGGCTATATACTATACCGGTACCGAGTCAGTGTGCGGGGGTACAGGTTAGAGGTAATTTGTTTATGTAGGTAGGGGTGAAGTGACTATACATAGATAATAAACAGCGAGTAGCAGCAGTGTACAAAACAAATGGGAGGGGTCAATGTAATAGTCCGCTGGCCATTTGATTCATTTTTCAATAGTTTTATGGCTTGGGGTTAATAGCTGTTAAGGGGCCTTTTGGTCCAAGACTTGGCACTTCAGTACCTCTTGCTGTGCGGTAGCAGAGAAAACAGTCTATAACTTGGGTGACTGGAGTCTCTGTAGTGCCTTACGGTCAGATGCCGAGCAGTTGCCATACCAAAAATCAAATCAAATGTATTTGTCACATACACATGGTTAGCAGATGTTAAAATGCGAGTGTAGCGAAATGCTTGTGCTTCTAGTTCCGACAATACAGTAATAACCAACGAGTAACGACTAACCTAAGAAATCCAAAACTAATACCTTATACACACACAAGTGTAAAGGGATAAAGAATATGTACATAAAGATATATGAATGAGTGATGGTACAGAACGGCATAGACAAGATGCAGTAGATGGTATCGAGTACAGTATATACAGTGGGGCAAAAAAGTATTTAGTCAGCCACCAATTGTGCAAGTTCTCCCACTTACAAAGATGAGAGGCCTGTAATTTTCATCATAGGTACACTTCAACTATGACAGACAAAATGAGAAGAAAAAAAATCAGAAAATAACATTGTAGGATTTTTTATGAATTTATTTGCAAATTATGGTGGAAAATAAGTATTTGGTCACCTACAAACAAGCAAGATTTCTGGCTCTCACAGACCTGTAACTTCTTCTTTAAGAGGCTCCTCTGTCCTCCACTCGTTACCTGTATTAATGGCACCGGTTTGAACTCGTTATCAGTATAAAAGACACCAGTCCACAACCTCAAACAGTCACACTCCAAACTCCACCATGGCCAAGACCAAAGAGCTGTCAAAGGACACCAGAAACAAAATTGTAGACCTGCACCAGGCTGGGAAGACTGAATCTGCAATAGGTAAGGAGCTTGGTTTGAAGAAATCAACTGTGGGAGCAATTATTAGGAAATGGAAGACATACAAGACCACTGATAATCTCCCTCGATCTGGTGCTCCGCGCAAGATCTCACCCCGTGGGGTCAAAATGATCACAAGAACGGTGAGAAAAAAATCACAGAACCACACGGGGGCATCTAGTGAATGACCTGCAGAGAGCTGGGACCAAAGTAACAAAGCCTACCAAAGCCTACCATCGACACCGGGGACTCAAATCCTGCAGTGCTATACGTGTCCCCCTGCTTAAGCCAGTACATGTCCAGGCCCGTCTGAAGTTTACTAAAGAGCATTTGGATGATCCAGAAGAAGATTGGGAGAATGTCATATGGTCAGATGAAACCAAAAAGATATATTTTGTGACCAGGACGACTGATCCGTGTAAAGGAAAGAATGAATGGGGCCATTTATTGTGAGATTTTGAGTGAAAACCTCCTTCCATCAACAAGGGCATTGAAGATGACAATGATCCCAAACACACCGCCCGGCAACGAAGGAGTGGCTTCGTAAGAAGCATTTCAAGGTCCTGGAGTGGCCTAGCCAGTCTACAGATCTCAATCCCATAGAAAATCGTTGGAGGGAGTTGAAAGTTCGTGTTGCCCAGCAACAGCCCCAAAACATCACTGCTCTAGAGGAGATCTGCATGGAGGAATGGGCCAAAATACAAGAAACTGTGTGTGAAAACCTTGTGAAGACTTACAGAAAACATTTGACCTCTGTTTATATACCCTTGGTTGGCAATGACAAAGTATTGAGATAAACTTTTGTTATTAACCAAATACTTTTTTTCCACCATAATTTGCATTCATAAAAAAATCCTACAATGTGATTTTCTGGATTTCTTTTTATCATTTTGTCTGTCATAGTTGAAGTGTACCTATGATGAAAATGACAGGCCTCTCTCATCTTTTTAAGTGGGAGAACTCCAATTTGTAAGTCGCTCTGGATAAGAGCGTCTGCTAAATGACTTAAATGTAAATGTAAATGTAGAACTTGCACAATTGGTTCGGCTTTCAGTTTCACGCAAATGATGCCATCAATCCACAGTTTCTGGTTTGGGAATGTTTTAAATCGGTGCTAAGGGAACGACATCGTCAATGCACTTTCTCAACGAATCAGCGTATTTTCAATGTTGTTGTTGGAAGCAATGCGGAACATATCCCAGTCCGCGTGATCGAAGCAGTCTTGCAGCTTGGAATGAGATTGGTTGGAACAGCGTTGAACAGACCTGAGCGCGGGAGCTTCTTGTTTTAGTTTCTGTCTGTAGGCAGGGAGCAACAAAATGGAGTAGTGGTCAGCTTTTCCGAAAGGAGGGTGGGGGCCTTATATGCGTCGCAGAAGTTAGAATAGCAATGGTCCAAGGTTTTACCAGCCCTGGTTGTGCAATCGATATGTTGATACAATTTAGGGAGTCATGTTTTCAGATTAGCCAGATTATCCAGATTATCCTGAGGCTACAATGAATGCAGCCTCAGGATATGTGGTTTCCAGTTTGCAAAGAGTCAAATAAAGTTTGTTCAGGGCCATCGATGTGTCTGCTTGGGGGGAATATATATGGCTGTGATTATAATCTAAGAATTCCCTTGGTAGATAATTTTTGATTGTGAGGAATTCTAAGTCAGGTGAACAGAAGGACTTGAGTTCCTATATGTTGTTGTGATCACACCACGTCTCGTTAATCATGAGGCATACGCCCCCGCCCCTCTTCTTACCAGAAAGATATTTGTTTCTGTCGGCGCGATGCGTGAAGAAACCAGCTGGCTGCACCGATTCCGTTAGCGTCTCTCGAGTGAGCCATGTTTCCGTGAAGCAAAGAACGTTACAGTCTCTGATGTCTCTCTGGAATGCTACCCTTGCTCTGATTTCATCAACCTTGTTGTCAAGAGACTGGACATTGGCGAGTAGTATGCTAGGTAGTGGTGCGCGATGTGCCCGTCTCCGGAGCCTGACCAGAAGACCCCTTCGTTTCCCTCTTTTACGACGTCTTTGTTTTGGGTCGCAGGCTGGGATCCGATCCGTTGTACTGGGTGAAAGGCAGAACACAGGATTCGCTTCGCGAAAGTCATATTCCTGGTCGAACTGATGGTGAGTTGACTTTGCTCTTATATTCAGTAGTTCTTCCCGACTGTATGTAATGAAACGTAAGATTACCTGGGGTACCAATGTAAGAAATAACACGTAAAAAAAACAAATACTGCATAGTTTCCTAGGAGCGCGGTGCCAGAAGTCTACTCCCAGGTGGTGATGCAACCAGTCAGGATGAACTCGATGGTGCAGCTTAAGAACTTTTTGAAGATCTGGGGACACATACGGCAGGTAGCCTAGTGGTTAGAGCGTTGGGCCAGTAACCGAAAGGTTGCTAGAACAAATCCCTGAGCTGACAAGGTAAAAATCTGTCGTTCTGAACAAGGTTAACACACTGTTCCTAGGCCATCATTGTAAATAAGAATTTGTTCTGAACTGACTTGCCTAGTTAAATAAGAAGGTTAATAAAAAAAACATGCCAAATCTTTTCAGTCTCCTGAGGGGGAAACGGTTTTGTCATGCCCTCTTCATGACTGTCTTGGTGTGTTTGGACCATGATAGATCGTTGGTGATGTGGACACCAAGGAACTTAAAACTCTCAACCCGCTCCACTACAGCCCCGTTGATGTTAATGGGGGCCTGTTCGCTCCACCTTTTCCTGTAGTCCACAATCAGCTCCTATGTCTTGCTCACATTGATGGAGAGGTTGTTCTCCTGGCACCACACTGCCAGATCTCTGACCTCCTCCCTATTGGCTGTCTCATCATTGTCGTTGATCAGGCCTACCACTTTTGTGTTGTACTTAATGATGGTGTTGAAGTTGTGCTTGGCCACACAGTTGTGGTGAACAGGGAGTAATCATGGCCTCTAAACCTTCAAGTTGCATACTGGACCCTATTCCAACTAAAATACTGAAAGAGCTGCTTCCTGTGCTTGGCCCTCCTATGTTGAACATAATAAACGGCTCTCTATCCACCAGATGTGTTCCAAACTCACTAAAGTGGCAGTAATAAAGCTTATTTTTGAAAAGCCAAACCTTGAACCAGAAAATATTAAACTAATCGGCCTATGTCAAATCTCCCATTCCTCTCAAATATTTTAGAAAAAGCTGTTGCTCAGCAACTCACTACCTTCCTGAAGACAAACAATGTATACGAAAAGCTTCAGTCTGGTTTTAGATCACATCATAGCACTGAGACTGCTTTTTTCCGTCTACGTAACATTGCAAAAATCAGAATCTTTCTGTCCAATATTATGCAGAAAATTATACCCGGATAAAGCACTAAATAAACTTTAGTTAGTGCTACCCCGGTGCTAGAATCTGGACTAGAATCTGGACTAGAACCAAAGAATTTGATCATATTACTCCAGTGCTAGCCTTTCTCCCCTGGCATCCTGTAAACGCAAGGGCTGATTTCAAGGTTTTACTGCTAACCTACAAAGCATTACATGGGCTTGCTCCTCCCTATCTTTACGATGCTCTTCCATTCCACCTGCTGTACATACCTACACATACGACACGGTCACAAGACGCAGGCCTCCTAACTGTCCCTAGAAATAGCAAATAGCAAATAGCTGGAGGCAGGGCTTTCTCCTATAGAGTTCCATTTTTATGGAATGGTCTGCCTACCCATGTGAGAGATGCAGACTCGGTCTCAACCTTTAAGTCTTTATTGAAGACTCATCTCTTCAGTAGGTCCTATGATTGAGTGTAGTCTGGCCCAGGAGTGGGAAGGTGAACGGAAAGATACTGGAATAATGAACCGCCCTTGCTGTCTCTGCCTGGCCGGTTCCCCTCTCTCCACTGGGATTCTCTGCCTCTAATCCTAACCGGGGCCGAGTCACTGGCTTACTGCTGCTCTTCCATGCCGTCCCTAGGAGGGGTGCGTCACTTGAGTGGGTTGAGTCACTGACGTGATCTTCCTGTCCAGGTTGGCGCCCCCAATTGGGTTGTGCCGTGGCGGAGATCTTTGTGGGCTATACTCTGCCTTTTCTTAGGATGGTAAGTTGGTGGTTGAAGATAGCCCTCTAGTGGTGTGGGGGCTGTGCTCTGGCAGAGTGGGTGGGGTTATATCCTGCCTGTTTGGCCCTGTCCGGGGGCATCGTCGGATGGGGCCACAGTGTCTCCCGACCCCTCCTGTCTCAGCCTCCAGTATTTATGCTGCAGTAGTTCATGTGTCGGGGGGCTAGGGTCAGTCTGTTATATCTGGAGTATTTCTCCGGTCTTATCCGGTGTCCTGTGTGAATTTAAGTATTGTTTCTCTCTCCCTCTCGGATTACTTGAGCCCTACGACCATGCCTCAAGGCTACCTGGCCTGATGACTCCTTGTTGTCCCCGGTCCACCTGGCCGTGCTGCTACTCCAATTTCAACTGTTCTGCCTGCTACTATGGAACCCTAACCTGTTCACCGGACGTGCTACCAGTCCTAGACTTGCTGTTTTCAATTCTCTAGAGACAGCAGGAGAGATAGAGATACTCTGAATGATCGACTATGAAAAGCTAACTGACATTTACTCCTGAGGTGCTGACCTGTTTCACCCTCGACAACTACTGTGATTATTATTTTTTTAACCTGTTGGTCATCTATGAACATTTGGACATCTTGGCCATGTTCTGTTATAATCTCCACCTGGCACAGCCGGAAGAGGACTGGCCACCCCTCATAGCCTGGTTCCACTCTAGGTTTCTTCCTAGGTTCTGGCTTTTCTAGGGAGTTTTTCCTCACCACTGTGCTTCTACATCATATTCACTTCAAACCAACCTGAATTCTAAATCATATTCACTTCAAACATGCCTCAAATCTAAATCCAAAGTTCCTGAACTTTAAAAGGTTTGTTTAAAAGTGTTGGACACTGATGTTGATCTTCACCACATTATGTATTATTTTGTTTATCCTCTTGCGACGAGCAAACCCGTATCCGGGAGCGTAATCATAGCCTCAAACGCATTAGCATAACGCAGCGGACATAAATACCCCTAAAAACTTTTCCTATTCATGAAAATCGCAAATTAAATTAAATAAATACATTGAAACACAAGCTTAGCCTTTTGTTAACAACACTGTCATCTCAGATTTTCAAAATATGCGTTACAGCCAACGCTAGACAAGCATTTGTGTAAGTTTATCATGGCATACTGCTATGCTAGGCTCTGCTGGCAGCAGGCAACATTTTCACGAAAATAAGAAAAGCAACCAAATTAAATCATTTACCTTTGAAGAACTTCGGATGCTTTCACTCAGGAGACTCCCAGTTAGATAGCAAATGCTCCTTTTTTCCCAAAATATTATTTTTGTAGGCGAAATAGCTCCCGTTTCTTCATCATGCTTGGCTGAGAAATCGACCGGAAAATGCTGCAACTATAACGCCAAACTTTTTCAAAATTTTCTCCATAATATCGACAGAAACACGGCAAACGTTGTTTAGGATCCATCCTCAAGGTGTTTTTAACAAATATATTCGATAATATATCCGTCGAGGCAATAAGAAGCGATTGGAAAAATGGCTACCTCAGTATTTTACGCAAGATTTTCCGGGAGACACCATGTGACCACATGCTATATATGGTCCCTTACGGCCATTCTTCAATGGAAATGCCTAAAAAGACGCCACAATGCTGTAGACACCTTGGGGAATATGTGGAAAACGTAAGCTCATTCGTAGCTCATTCACAGCCATATAAGGAGTCATTGGCATGAGGCGGTTTCAAAAAATGTGGCACTTCCTGGTTGGATTTTTATCTGGGTTTCGCCTGTAACATCAGTTCTGTGGCACTCACAGACAATATATTTGCAGTTTTGGAAACGAGTAGAAGCCATCAGACAAACCATCAAACAAGCAAAGTGTCAATACAGGATTAAGATTGAATCCTACTACACCGTCTCCGATGCTCATCGGATGTGGCAGGGCTTGAAAACTATTACAGATGACAAAGGGAAGCCAAACGCGAGCCTACAAGACGAGCTAAATGCCTTAAATGCTCGCTTCGAGTCAGGCAACACTGAAGCATGCGCGAGAGCACCAGCTGTTCTGGATGACTGTGTGATAAAGCTCTCGATAGCCGGATGGATTACCAGGACGTGTACTCAAAGTATGCGCTGACCAACTGGTAAGTGTCTTCACTGACATTTTAAAATTCTCCCTGACCGAGGTTGTAATACCTGCATGTTTCAAGCAGACCACCATTGTCCCTGTGCCCAAGGAAGTGAAGGTAACCTGCCTAAATGATTACAGTCCCATAGCACTCACATCGGCTACCGCACTCACATCGGTAGCCATGACGTCCGGGTTTGACCGGTGTAGGCCATCATTGTAAATGAAATATAATAATTAACTGACTTGCCTAGTTACATAAAGGTTACTTAACAAGAAGTTAAGCTTTAATTTGGTGTATTGCACTTGTGAATGTATGAAAGTTAAATATTTCTAAAACATATTTTTCAATTTCGCGCACTGCCTTTTCAACGGATGTTGTCGCTAGCGGAACCCCTAGCAAGCTAGCAAAACAGTCCTGTAGCGTAGCATCCGCGTCATTTGACCACTTTCCGTTTGAGCGAGTCACTGGTACTTCCTGCTTTCATTTTTGCTTGTAAGCAGGAATCAGGAGGATAGAATTATGGTCATATTTGTCAAATGGAGGGCGAAGGAAAGTTTTGTACGCGTCTCTGTGTGTCAAGTAAAGGTGGTCTGGAGTTTTTTTCCTCTGGTTGCACATGTGACATGCTGGTAAAAATTTGGTAAAACTGATTTAAGTTCACCTTCATTAAAGTCCCCGGCCACTAGGAGTGCCGCTTCTGGGTGAGCATTTTCTTGTTTGCTTACGGCCTTATAGAGTTGGTTGAGAGCGGTCTTAGTGTCAGCATCAGTCTGTGGCAGTAAATAGACGGCTACGAATAATATACATGAGAACTCTTGGTAAATAGTGTGGTCTACAGCTTATCATAAGGTACCTCAGGCGTGCAATACCTCGAGACTTCTTTAATATTAGACGTCACGCACCATCTGTTATTGACAAAAATACCAGATGTAGCTTCTCTGTTCTGCTGGTGCATGGAAAAATCACTCCAGCTCTATATTGTCCGTGTCGTCATTCAACCACGACTCTGTGAAACATAGGATATTACAGTTCTTAATTTCCTGTTGGTAGGGTAATCATAGGTCATTGATTTTATTTTCCAATGATTGCATGTTGGCTAGTAGAATTGATGGCAGTAGGAGTTGACTCGCTCAGCTACGGAGTCTCAGAAGGCTGATCTGCGTCTTTTCTTCATGCAAATGACGTGGATCTGGGCCTGTTCCCGGGAGAGCAGCATATCAAGGGGGGTGAATACTTTTGCAAGGCACTGTATATCGTTCTTGTCAGACTCGTTAAAGGAAAAAGCTTCTACCAGTCCGAGGTGAGTAATCCCAGTTCTGATGTCCAGAAGTTAGCAGCAACATTATGTACACAATAAGTTCAAAAATAAGATACAAATGCAAAAATATTAACAAAATACCCCAGTTGATTACGGGCATGAAAATATATCAGCAATCCTCTTCGGCACAATTTGAACGTCTAATATATGGTAAGATAAAACATTAATATATGTTAATATACAACATTGATATATGGGAGGGATGGTAATATGGTAATATAACACATTAACATATGGGAGGGATTAATACATGGTAATATAACACATCAGTATATGGGAGGGATTAATACATGGTAATATAACACATTAGTATATGGGAGGGATTAATACATGGTAATATAACATTAGTATATGGGAGGGATTCATACATGATAATATACAACATTAACATATGGGAGGGATTAATACATGGTAATATAACACATGAATATATGGGAGGGATTAATACATGGCAATATAACACATTAATATATGGGAGGGATTAATACATGGTAATATAACATTAATATGTGGGAGGGATTAATACATGGTAATATAACACATGAATATATGGGAGGGATTAATACATGGTAATATAACACATGAATATATGGGAGGGATTAATACATGGTAATATAACACATTAATATATGGGAGGGATTAATACATGGTAATATAACACATGAATATATGGGAGGGATTAATACATGGTAATATAACATTATTATATGGGAGGGATTAATACATGGTAATATAACACATTAGTATATGGGAGGGATTAATACATATAACACATGAATAATATAACACATTAATACATAATATATGGGAGGGATTAATACATGGTAATATAACACATTAATATATGGGAGGGATTAATACATGGTAATATAACACATTAATATGTGGGAGGGATTAATACATGGTAATATAACACATTAGTATATGGGAGGGATTAATACATGGTAATATAACACATTAGTATATGGGAGGGATTAATACATGGTAATATAACACATTAATATATGGGAGGGATTAATACATGGTAATATAACACATTAGTATATGGGAGGGATTAATACATGGTAATATAACACATTAGTATATGGGAGGGATTAATACATGGTAATATACAACATTAATACATCTTAATATACAACATTGAGGGGCGGCAGGTAACCTGGCTGGTAGTGGTTAGAGCGTTGGGCCAGTCACCGAAAGGTTGCTGGATCGAATCCACGAGCTGCCCAAGGTAAAAAAATATTTAGTTTTGCCCCTGCAGTTAACCCAGTGTTCCCCGGTCGTCGAAGGTCGCGGATGTCAATTAAAGCAGTCCCCCACACCTCTCTGATTCAGAGGGGTTGGGTGAAGACACATTTCAGATGTACAACTGACTAGGTATCCCCCTTTCCCATTAATATATGGTAATATAACACATAAGATATGGTAATATACATCATTAATATATGGTAATATAAAACATGAATACATAGGAGGAGCATACTTCCGCTGTATGGCTTTAAAGAGATAGATGCTGAGGCATATTATTGGTGTTTACCAGACAATAATGACCTGGCTTTGTCTGGAGCGAGGACACTACAGTTTACAGGTACAGTACATTACACTCATGACTGTCCTCTGTGTGAATATCAAAAGAGGACTAGTCGTCAGACAGTATAGAGAAGAGATAGATGCTGAGGCATATTATTGGTGTTTACTTTGAGAGAGCAGAAATCAACACCATTTAGCTGGGTTGAAGCAGGTCACTTAAAGGTCAGATGTAGATTCTAGCTTTGTGGTGCTTGATGCAACGGTAACATATTTCTAAGTATTTAAAAAATATATGTTTGTAACCTTTAGACGCAGTTGAACATAATGTGTATCATCTTTATGTCCGAGTTAAGGGTCCGTCTATATGAAACTCTTGATTTGATGCATTTATATACCCTTAATAAACTATGAAGGGCTTTCAACTTAAAAAAAAATCCCTTTCAAGCATCTGAATTGAAATAATTGACTTCTCGGATAAGTATTTCTCAGTGTGATGCTAGATGGTCTCTGTGGAACACGATATTTGTTGATCAATATGTTGCTGTACTTTCCTTGTTGATCTAATAGCATGTCAGATTTCAATTTCTATGGTGTAGAGGCAATATGGCTACATCAAGAGAAGTTGGGTTAAATATGATCTTTGATCACTTTGTTGCATCTCTGTTTGCGGACTCTTAAAAGCTTTCTAGGGCATTCCGCTGAAAAGGCAGCGCGCAAAATTAAAACGCATTTTTTGGAAATATGTAACTTTCACACATTAATAAGTCCAATACAGCAAATGAAAGAAACTTCTTGTTAATCTACCCATCGTGTCCATTTCAAAAAGGCTTTACAGCGAAAGCACAACATATGATTATGTTAGGTCAGAGCCAAGGCAAAAAAACACACAGCCATTTTTTCCAGCCAAAGATAGCAGTCACAAAAAGCAGAAATATAGATCAAATTAATCACTAACCTTTGATGATCTTCATCAGTGTCACGGTCGTCATATGGAGGAGACCAAGGCGCAGCGTGGTAAGGAGGAGACCAAGGCGCGGCGTGGTGAGGAGACCAAGCCGCAGCGTGGTAAGGAGGAGACCAAGCCGCAGCGTTGTAAGCGTACATACTTCTTCAATAAAGAAAGAACACTGAACAAAACTAACAAAACAACAAAACAAACCGTGAAGCTAATATGGCTAGTGCAGACAGGCAACTAAACATAGAATAAGAACCCACAAACTACCCAAGGAATATGGCTACCTAAATATGGTCCCCAATAAGAGTCAACGATAAACAGCTGCCTCTGGTTGAGACCAATCTAGGCAACCATAGACTATATAAATACCTAGACTTACAAAAAACCCTAAACATACAAACCCCCTAGACAATACAAAAACTAAACAAACCACCCTTGTCACACCCTGACCTAACCAAAATAATAAATAAAACAAAGATAACTAAGGTCAGGGCGTGACAATCAGATGACACTCATAGGACATCGTGTTAATACGATACGTTTTGTTCGATAATGTGCATATTTATATCCCAGTAATCCATCTTCATGAGGCGCGAGCACTTCGTCCAAACAAAAACTCTAAAAGTTCCATTACAGGTCGTAGAAACAAGTCAAACTATGTATGGAATCAATCTTTAGGATGTTTTTAACATAACTCCTGAATAAGTTCCAACCGGAGAATTCCATTGTCTGTAGAAAAGCACTGGAACGAGAGCTAACTCTGTCGGGCCCGCGCGTCACGAGCCTGAGACACTCTGCCAGACCCATGACTCATTCAGCTCCCATCCCCCCCTCCTTTATAGCAGAAGCCTGAAACAAGTTTCTAAAGACGGTTGACATCTAATGGAAGCCTTAGGAAGTGACCCCATAGACACTGTGTATTCGGTAGGACAAGCTTTGAAAAACTACAAACCTCAGATTTCCCACTTCCTGGTTGGATTTTTCTCAGATTTTCCCCTGCCATATGAGTTATACTGTTATACTCACAGACATCATTCAAACAGTTTTAGACACTTCAGCGTGTTTTCTATCCAATAGGAATAATAATATGCATATATTAGCATCTAGGGACTGAATAGGAGGCAGTTCACTCTGGGCACGCTATTCATCTAAAAGTGAAAATGCTGCCCCCTATCCCAAAAAGGTTTTAACAGAATCTTGTCTTTGTCTGTGTGTCTTTTCAATTGCAATTTCTGTGATGTAGAGGCAATCAAGGTTGTGCTGAAGATTGTAAAGATACACCATATTCTACACTAAAAAGTGTTACAAAAGGGTTCTTAGGCTGACCCCATAGGTGAACCCATTTTGGTTCCAGGTAGAACTATTTTGGGTTCCATGTGGAACCCACTGGGGACAGGGTTCTACATGGAACCCAATAGGGTTCTACCTGGCCAGCCGAAGAACCCTTTTAGGTTTTTGATAGCACCTTTTTTTCTAAGAGAGTGCACTATACATGTTATGGTAAAGATGAGGAATCTATGAGCCTACTGTATAGCCTTTGTTGAATAACTCCTGAAAGCACACAGTTTCTAATGACCTTTTCAACATGTCCACATCAGGCAAAGAAACTATGCAGAGGCAATACTGAACAAGGACTGAAAGGCTGCATGCCAAATTGCACCTTATATAGCCCCATAGTCGTTCAAGAGTAGTACATGGGGCATGCCATCCCCTGTAGTGAACATAAGGTTTCAAATCCAGAGCAAAATGTCACCATGAAATCACCTTGAATGTATTGTTTTGAAAATGTCCAATATGCCTTTTAAACAGCACTGTTTTCTTCTTCTGAGGACTGAAGAACCAAGGTCTTTTTTTTATCCTCTTAACAGCGAGTTTTTTGAAAATAGTAATTATTCTCTCCCAGAAATGCACGAAGTGTCAAATGAGCCAACACAACTGTAATAACAGTATTCATGGTTGGCGTGTTAGAACAGTCTCCTGTGTTTAGAGATCAATGGGGGGGGGTGTTTTAAAAACAGCAACATCCTTCTGCAGAGCAAAAGTGAATCTTGGGAAGTGTCAAGATCATGCTGTGAGTGTCCGTGCTTTATGTACTTGTATTTATATCTGGGGCCCAAAAGGAGTCCATTTAAAATAGGGTTTTAGCAATGACACAGCAACACAAATACATCAAATTGGGAATGCGTCTAGATATAAAATCCCTAGCAGTGATTTGTTGGTGATTGAGCTTCAACTAAATACAAAATGTACAGTCACTGGATTGTCTATTGTCATTTGTCTTTTTCAAATAGCTGGTGAATGGCTTAAAGATACGTTGAAAAGAAAGAGATCAAAGTATATACGTCTCAGCTGAAATTCAACAAAGGAATAAAGGAACATGAAAGACCAGCAAGATGCTGAAAACATCATATCTCATTTCCTTTTGATTGAAATTAAGTTATATCAGCAATGTTTAAACATACAGCAAGTTTTAAAAGGTGATAGTTATATCAAGACAACTTTGCTTAACTCAAAGTAGTTGACAGATGAGGACTTGCCAATACACTCTTTCTGTATACTTATTTAAAATGTTAGCATGGCATGTTTGGCTAAAGTTATCATGTTTGGCTAACATTAGCATGTTTGGCTAAAGTTATCATGTTTGGCTAACATTAGCATGTTTGGCTAAAGTTATCATGTTTGGCTAACATTAGCATGTTTGGCTAAAGTTATCATGTTTGGCTGACATTAGCATGTTTGGCTAAAGTTATCATGTTTGGCCACCATAAAATACAATAGCTTTTTTTGGTTATGAATTACAGTTTGAATGACCTAACCGAAGCTGTACATATGGCCGTGTCTTCTGGTGTTATGTAACAGCTGTATGGCTGTGTGTTCTGGTGTTATGTAACAGCTGTATGGCTGTGTGTTCTGGTGTTATGTAACAGCTGTATGGCTGTGTGTTCTGGTGTTATGTAACAGCTGTATGGCTGTGTGTTCTGTTGTTATGTAACAGCTGTATGGCTGTGTGTTCTGTTGTTATGTAACAGCTGTATGGCTGTGTGTTCTGTTGTTATGTAGTTATGTAACAGCTGAATGGCTGTGTGTTCTGTTGTTATGTAACAGCTGAATGGCTGTGTGTTCTGTTGTTATGTAGTTATGTAACAGCTGAATGGCTGTGTGTTCTGTTGTTATGTAGTTATGTAACAGCTGAATGGCTGTGTGTTCTGGTGTTATGTAACAGCTGTATGGCTGTGTGTTCTGTTGTTATGTAACAGCTGAATGGCTGTGTGTTCTGGTGTTATGTAACAGCTGTATGGCTGTGTGTTCTGGTGTTATGTAACAGCTGTATGGCTGTGTGTTCTGTTGTTATGTAACAGCTGAATGGCTGTGTGTTCTGGTGTTATGTAACAGCTGTATGGCTGTGTGTTCTGTTGTTATGTAGTTATGTAACAGCTGAATGGCTGACATATAGTACTGCATCATTCAATACTACATACAGTACTGCATCATTCAATACTACATACAGTACTGTATCATTCAATACTACATACAGTACTGCATCATTCAATACCACATACAGTACTGCATCATTCAATACTACATACAGTACTGTATCATTCAATATCACATACAGTACTGCACCATTCAATACTACATACAGTACTGCATCATTCAATATGACATGCAGTACTATATCATTCAATATGACATACAGTATTATATCATTCAATATGACATACAGTACTGTATCATTCAATATGACATACAGTACTGTATCATTCAATATGACATACAGTACTGTATCATTCAATATGACATACAGTACTATATCATTCAATGTTTCTAGTGTTTTGCTCCATGGGTAAAGGACACTATTTCCATTCCGGGTAGTTTGGAACTGATATGTTCTCTGAGATGTCCAAAGGTTTTAGAAAAGTATTTCCATATGAAAATACATAGACTACTCATTACCTGCATTATTGCACCAAAGGGAACATATCCATATATCTATATTATATATATCTATATTATATATATATCTATATTCTAAAACTATTTTTAATGAAGGTGAATAAGTTAATGGTACAGGATATGATGGTACAAACAGATGACTTTGTATCACAAACTGTCAACAGTTATTCCAAAGGCAGGGAATATAACCATAAATTGTGTTTTCCTTTTGGAGTTTCCTGAACGTCTATTGGGAAAAAATACTTTAGAGTAAAAAACATCTATCTTGTTAACTTGTTAGGTGTATTGAAAGTTCTCCTCTTTTTATACGATTTAAATAAATGTGCCCTATGCTGCGTCTGAGGCTTTTTTTGGAGATTTCACCCACCCCCCCAAAAAACTGCTCTTTTGCAATTTCTCTGGAGAGCAGAGGAGACAGAGTATATTGTATATCGTTCCCAATATGCTGATGTGCTGCAATTGCTTTCCTTGTTACAAATTCCCTGGGATATTAATATGAACACCCCATTCTGGAATCCATTTACTGTCTGGTTGGTTTAAATTCATCTCTGAGTTGAAATAAATGTGTTCCCTCCACATTCAGGTAATACTCATTAAAATAGTATTAATGAAAACAGCTGCAATTCATGTTCCTTCTTTACAAAAACCCTCCTCAAACCCTGTCAGAATTGTGCCCTGACATTTCCCAATTTCCTATGACTGAAGGTCCCGCTCGACCAGTCCTGAATTAGAACACATATCCATTGTCTGAGTGAATACGATATGTTGGCTGCATGATCTTCCTCTACAGTATCGTCCATTCATGGAAGCCAAGGGAAGGAAGCCAGGCTTTCCCCAAAAACAATTTATCTTTAGTCTCTGTGTTTCATAATGTTCCATTCACAAGAGGCTGAATGTATCACACCAGAGAAAGCATCAGAGAGAGAGCGAAACAGCGCCCCTCTGTCTCTCTATGTGTTGCCCATCTATATGATGCTGTCTGGTCAAAATGACAATGACATTGTAGCATTGAATGCAAGGGAAGAGAGTGAGCATTTAGCCAATCAGCGCTGAGTTAAACTGAGTGAATTGAAATGTGAGTGGTCCTGGTGCACCAAAATAAAGTGTAATGTTGTGTCGTTATCCTCCGGTGGCTAGCTAGCTAGAACAAATTGGCCCTAGGACAACAACAACTAAAAGCATGTACTGAATGACAGAGTCGTAGATTGTTTTGGCAACATGAAAGAGAAGGGAATGGCAACACACACACAGAAATCAGTACCATCACCATGGCCAGCTACATCATACTAAGCTTACATTGATTGGACAACATTTTTTGGGGTATATTTTTGGGCGCTCTGCTAAGGTTATGATGCTTAAATTAAATGGTTGATTGGACAACATTTTTGAAATGGTGCTGGATATTTTTGGGGTGCTGTAGCAGCTCCTGTTGTTGACATGGTGCTGAATAGTGGAGGCAGCTCCTGTTGTTGACATGGTGCTGGAATAGTGAAGGCAGCTCCTCAAATGGTGCTGGAATAGTAGAGGCAGCTCCTGTTGTTCAAATGGTGCTGGAATAGTAGAGGCAGCTCCTGTTGTTCAAATGGTGCTGGAATAGTAGAGGCAGCTCCTGTTGTTCAAATGGTGCTGGAATAGTAGAGGCAGCTCCTGTTGTTCAAATGGTGCTGGAATAGTAGAGGCAGCTCCTGTTGTTCAAATGGTGCTGGAATAGTAGAGGCAGCTCCTGTTATTGACATGGTGCTGGAATAGTAGAGGCAGCTCCTGTTGTGCAAATGGTGCTGGAATAGTGGAGGCAGCTCCTGTTGTTCAAATGGTGCTGGAATAGTAGAGGCAGCTCCTGTTGTTGACATGGTGCTGGAATAGTAGAGGCAGCTCCTGTTGTTGACATGGTGCTGGAATAGTGGAGGCAGCTCCTGTTGTTCAAATGGTGCTGGAATAGTAGAGGCAGCTCCTGTTGTTGACATGGTGCTGGAATAGTGGAGGCAGCTCCTGTTGTTGACATGGTGCTGGAATAGTGAAGGCAGCTCCTGTTGTTCAAATGGTGCTGGAATAGTAGAGGCAGCTCCTGTTGTTCAAATGGTGCTGGAATAGTAGAGGCAGCTCCTGTTGTTCAAATGGTGCTGGAATAGTAGAGGCAGCTCCTGTTGTTCAAATGGTGCTGGAATAGTAGAGGCAGCTCCTGTTGTTCAAATGGTGCTGGAATAGTAGAGGCAGCTCCTGTTGTTCAAATGGTGCTGGAATTAGAGGCAGCTCCTTTATTGACATGGTGCTGGAATTTAAGGCAGCTCCTGTTGTGCAAATGGTGCTGGAATGAGAGGCAGCCCTTTAAATGGTGCTGGAATAGGTAGGCAGCTCCTGTTGTTGACATGGTGCTGAATAGAACAGCCTTTGTTGACATGGTGCTGGAATAGTGGAGGCAGCTCCTGTTCAAATGGTGCTGAATAGAACAGCTTTATTTAATGGTGCCAATAGGAGGCAGCTCCTGCTTTCAGTAACTCTCCATGTTTTTTATTGTATTTTTTATTTCACCTTTATTTAACCAGGTAGGCTAGTTGAGAACACCTTTATTTAACCAGGTAGGCTAGTTGAGAACACCTTTATTTAACCAGGTAGGCTAGTTGAGAACACCTTTATTTAACCAGGTAGGCTAGTTGAGAACACCTTTATTTAACCAGGTAGGCTAGTTGAGAACACCTTTATTTAACCAGGTAGGCTAGTTGAGAACAAGTTCTCATTTACAACTGTGACCTCGCCAAGATAAAGCAAAGCAGTGCCACACAAACATCACAGAGTTACACATGGAGTAAACAAATGTACAATCAATAACACATTATAAAAAGTCTATATACAGTGTGTGCAAATGGCGTGAGGAGGTAAGGCAATAAATAGGCCACAGTAGCAAAGTAATTACAATTTAGCAAATTATCACTGCAGTGATAGATGTGCAAGTAGAAATACTGGTGTGCAAAAGAGCAAGAAAGTAAATAAAAACAATATGGGGATGAGGTAGGTAGTTGGATGGGCTATTTACAAATGGACTATGTACAGCTGCAGCGATCGGTTAGCTGCTCAGATAGCTGATGCTTAAAGTTAGTGAGGGAGAAATAAGTCTCCAACTTCAGCGATTTTAGCAATTCGTTCCAGTCACAGGCAGCAGAGAACTGGAAGGAAAGGCGACCAAAGTAAGTGTTGGCTTTGGGGATAACCAGTGAGATATACCTGCTGGAGTGCATGATACGGGTGGGTGTTGTTATCGTGACCAGTGAGCTGAGATAAGGTGGAGCTTTACCCAGCAAAGACTTATAGATGACCTGGAGCCAGTGGGTCTGGCAACGAATATGTAGCGAGGGCCAGCCGACGAGAGCACACAGGTCACCGTGGTACGTGGTATATGGGGCTTTGGTGACCAAACGGATGGCACTGTGAAAGACTACATCCAATTTGCTGAGTAGAGTGTTGGAGGCTATTTTGTAAATGACATCGTCGAGGATCGGTAGGATGGTCAGTTTTACAAGGGTATGTTTGGCAGCATGAGTGAAGGAGGCTTTGTTTTGAAATAGGAAGCTGATTCTAGATTTAATTTGGATTGGAGATGTTTAATATGAGTCTGGAAGGAGAGTTTACAGTCTAAGTCAGACACCTAGGTATTTCTAGTTGTCCACATATTCTAAGTCAGAACTGTCCAGAATAGTGATGCTGGACACGCGGGAGGGTGCGGGCAGGGATCGTTTGAAAAGAATGCAAATAGATTTACTAGCGTTTAAGAGCAGTTGGAGGCCACGAAAGGAGTGTTGTATGGCATTGAAGCTCATTTGGAGGTTTGTTATCACAGTGTCCAAAGGAGGGCCACCAGATGTATACAGAATGGTGTCGTCTGCGTAGAGGTGGATCAGGGAATCACCCGTAGCAAGAGCAACATTGTTGATATATACAGAGAAAAGAGTCGGCCTGAGAATTGAACCCTGTGTTACCCCCATAGAGACTAGAGGTCCGGACAACAGGACCTCCGACTTGACACACTGAACTCTATCTGAGAAGTAGTTGGTGAACCAGGTGAGGCAATCATTACAGAAACCAAGGCTGTTGAGTCTGCCGATAAGAATACGGTGATTGACAGAGTCGAAAGCCTTGGCCAGGTCAATGAAGATGGCTGCACAGTACTGTCTTTTATCGTGGTGGGTATGATATAATTTAGTACCTTGAGCGTGGCTGAGGTGCACCTGTGACCAACTCGGAAACCGGATTGCACAAGCAGAGAAGATACGGTGGGATTCTTAGTGCAGTCCGCCACAGGATGTTTTTGTGCTGGTCAAGGGCAGTCAGGTCTGGAGTGAACCGAGGACTATATCTGTTCTTAGTTCTACATTTTTTGGAGCATGCTTATTTAAGATGGGGAGGAAATTACTTTTAAAGAACGACCAGGCATCCTTTACTGACGGGATGAGGTCAATATCCTATCAGGATAGCATGGCCAGGTCGACTTGAAAGGCCTGCTTGCAGTAGTGTTTTAGGGAGCCTTTTAGGGAGCATAGACCTAGAAAGCATGGCAGAACTTTGAAGGCTATCTCTGCAGTAGTTTGCAACTCCTCCCCCTTTGGCAGTACTATCTTGACAGAAAATGTTGTCGTTGGGGATGGAAATCGCAGAATTTTCCTCTCCTCTGATATCCTCTCCTGTCCTCTCCTCTCTTCTCTTGTCCTGTCCTCTCCTCTCCTCTCTTGTCCTCTCCTCTTCTCTCCTCTCCTCTACTCTACTCTCCTGTCCTCTCCTCTCTTGTCCTCTCCTCTGATCTCCTCTCCTGTCCTCTCCTCTCTTGTCCTCTCCTCTTCTCTCCTCTCCTGTCCTCTCCTCACATTGCATCCCTCCTTCCTCTCCTGTCCTCTCCTTTCCTCTCATCTCTTGTCCTCTTGTCTCCTGTCCTCTCCTCTGATCTCCTCTCCTGTCTTCTCCTCTCTTGTCCTCTGATCTCCTCTCCTCTCTTGTCCTCTCCTGTCCTCTCCTCTCTTGTCCTCTCCTGTCCTCTCCTCTCCGGTCCTCTCCTCGCATCACATCCCTCCTCTCCTATTTTTTCCACCTCCCCTTTTGTCAGGAATGGGGCTTCTTCTTATTGGTGGATTCTGAATCACCCCAAGCTCTATCTCCTTGGTCAAGGACAGGAAAAGGCTGTCAGAGAGGAAGTTAAGTTCTGTTGCCTGAGACAATGAAGTTCTAAGTGCTAAGTCTAGCTAGACAACATCATAACAGAATAGCAGAGTGTTGCTGACATGAGCAGGGCAGGAGCTATCTATTAAGACAAACAGCAGCGCAGCAGAAATGAAAGTTGTGACAGGAGTGTTCTGCAGGAGCTGGAACCCTCTTTCTCTGTGCCCTTCAGAATACTGCATAATAATACTGCATAATAATACTACTGAATTATAATACTGCATAATAATAATAATTAATAATAATAATTAATAATAATACTGCATAATGATATTGAATAATAATAATAAGAATGAATAATAATGATGCATAATAAGAATGAATAATAATGATGCTGTCACGAATATTACCGAAGGTGGCTCCCCTTCTTGTTTGGGTGGCGCTCGGCGGTCGTCGTCGCTGGTCTACTAGCTGTTACCGAAGGTGGCTCCCCTTCTTGTTTGGGTGGCGCTCGGCGGTCGTCGTCGCCGGTCTACTAGCTGCCACCGATCCTTTGTTCTGTGTTCGTTTGGTTTTGTCTAATTGGTTTCACCTGTTCATTGTTTGGTTGTTAGGGTGGGGTTATTTAAGTTCATATAGCCCGCTTCTGTTTGTGCGGGCTTGTTCTTCTGTATTTGTGAGAGTGGTTAGTGTTTTGTTGGGTTTTCTCGCTGTCCTAGTATTTCACATAAGGGTACTATTTTGTTTTATAGTTACACCTGTGTTGGGTATGCTATTTTGTTTTATAGTTACACCTGTGTTGGGTATTCTATTTTGTTTTATAGTTACACCTGTGTTGGGTATGCTATTTTGTTTTATAGTTACACCTGTGTTGGGTATGCTATTTTGTTTTATAGTTACACCTGTGTTGGGTATGCTATTTTGTTTTATAGTTACACCTGTGTTGGGTATACTATTTTGTTTTATAGTTACACCTGTGTTGGGTATACTATTTTGTTTTATAGTTACACCTGTGTTGGGTATACTATTTTGTTTTATAGTTACACCTGTGTTGGGTATGCTATTTTGTTTTATAGTTACACCTGTGTTGGGTATGCTATTTTGTTTTATAGTTACACCTGTGTTGGGTATGCTATTTTGTTTTATAGTTACACCTGTGTTGGGTATACTATTTTGTTTTATAGTTACACCTGTGTTGGGTATGCTATTTTGTTTTATAGTTATAGTTACACCTGTGTTGGGTATGCTATTTTGTTTTATAGTTACACCTGTGTTGGGTATGCTATTTTGTTTTATAGTTACACCTGTGTTGGGTATGCTATTTTGTTTTATAGTTACACCTGTGTTGGGTATGCTATTTTGTTTTATAGTTACACCTGTGTTGGGTATGCTATTTTGTTTTATAGTTACACCTGTGTTGGGTATGCTATTTTGTTTTATAGTTACACCTGTGTTGGGTATACTATTTTGTTTTATAGTTACACCTGTGTTGGGTATACTATTTTGTTTTATAGTTACACCTGTGTTGGGTATGCTATTTTGTTTTATAGTTACACCTGTTTGGGTATGCTTTTTATAGTTACACCTGTGTTGGGTATGCTATTTTGTTTTATAGTTACACCTGTGTTGGGTATGCTATTTTGTTTTATAGTTACACCTGTGTTGGGTATGCTATTTTGTTTTATAGTTACACCTGTGTTGGGTATGCTATTTTGTTTTATAGTTACACCTGTGTTGGGTATACTATTTTGTTTTATAGTTACACCTGTGTTGGGTATACTATTTTGTTTTATAGTTACACCTGTGTTACACCTGGGTATGCTATTTTGTTTTATAGTTACACCTGTGTTGGGTATGCTATTTTGTTTTATAGTTACACCTGTGTTGGGTATGCTATTTTGTTTAATAGTTACACCTGTGTTGGGTATGCTATTTTGTTTTATAGTTACACCTGTGTTGGGTATGCTATTTTGTTTTATAGTTACACCTGTGTTGGGTATACTATTTTGTTTTATAGTTACACCTGTGTTGGGTATGTTTTATAGTTACACCTGTGTTGGGTATGCTATTTTGTTTTATAGTTATTTGGGTATGCTATTTTTTGTTTTATAGTTACACCTGTGTTGGGTATGCTATTTTGTTTTATAGTTAGACCTGTGCTGGGTATTCTATTTTGTTTTATAGTTACACCTGTGTTGGGTATACTATTTTGTTTTATAGTTACACTGTGGTATACTATTTTGTTTTATAGTTACACCTGTGTTGGGTATAACTATTTTGTTTTATAGTTACACCTGTGTTGGGTATACTATTTTGTTTTATAGTTACACCTGTGTTGGGTATCCTTTGCTATGTTTTATAGTTACACCTGTGTTGGGTATACTATTTTGTTTTATAGTTACACCTGTGTTGGGTAATGCTATTTTGTTTTATAGTTACACCTGTGTTGGGTATAATAATTTTGTTTTATAGTTACACCTGTGTTGGGTATGCTATTTTGTTTTATAGTTACACCTAATATTTTGTTTTATAGTTACACCTGTGTTGGGTATACTATTTTGTTTTATAGTTACACCTGTGTTGGGTATACTATTTTGTTTTATAGTTACACCTGTGTTGGGTATACTATTTTGTTTTATAGTTACACCTGTGTTGGGTATACTATTTTGTTTTATAGTTATGTGTTGGGTATACTATTTTGTTTTATAGTTACACCTGTGTTGGGTTATTTTGTTTTATAGTTACTGGGATCCATTTTGTTTTATAGTTACACCTGTGTTGGGTATGATTTAGTTTTATAGTTACACCTGTGTTGGGTATACTATTTAGTTTTATAGTTACACCTGTGTTGGGTATACTATTTAGTTTTATAGTTACACCTGTGTTGGGTATGCTATTTTGTTTTATAGTTACACCTGTGTTGGGTATACTATTTTGTTTTATAGTTACACCTGTGTTGGGTATGCTATTTAGTTTTATAGTTACACCTGTGTTGGGTATGCTATTTTGTTTTATAGTTACACCTGTGTTGGGTATGCTATTTAGTTTTATAGTTACACCTGTGTTGGGTATGCTATTTAGTTTTATAGTTACACCTGTGTTGGGTATGCTATTTTGTTTTATAGTTACACCTGTGTTGGGTATACTATTTTGTTTTATAGTTACACCTGTGTTGGGTATACTATTTAGTTTTATAGTTACAGTTTATAGTTACACCTGTGTTGGGTATACTATTTTGTTTTATAGTTACACCTGTGTTGGGTATGCTATTTAGTTTTATAGTTACACCTGTGTTGGGTATGCTATTTTGTTTTATAGTTACACCTGGGGGTATGCTATTTTGTTTTATAGTTACACCTGTGTTGGGTATGCTATTTAGTTTTATAGTTACACCTGTGTTGGTTTTATAGTTACACCTGTGTTGGGTATGCTATTTAGTTTTATAGTTACACCTGTGTTGGGTATGTATTTAGTTTTATAGTTACACCTGTGTTGGGTATGCTATTTAGTTTTATAGTTACACCTGTGTTGGGTATGGGATAGTTACACCTGTGCGTTTTGTTTTATAGTTACACCTGTGTTGGGTATGCTATTTTGTTTTATAGTTACACCTGTGTGTTGGGTATGCTATTTTGTTTTATAGTTACACCTGTGTTGTTACACCTGTGTTGGGTATACTATTTTGTTTTATAGTTACACATTTAGATTTTAGTTACACCTGTGTTGGGTATACTATTTAGTTTTATAGTTACAGTTTATAGTTACCGTGTGTCACTATTTAGTTTTATAGTTACAGTTTATAGTTACACCTGTGTTGGGTATACTATTTAGTTTTATAGTTACAGTTTATAGTTACACCTGTGTTGGGTATACTATTTAGTTTTATAGTTACAGTTTATAGTTACACCTGTGTTGGGTATACTATTTTGTTTTATAGTTACACCTGTGCCCTGCTATTTAGTTTTATAGTTACACCTGTGTTGGGTATGCTATTTTGTTTTATAGTTACACCTGTGTTGGGTATACTATTTTGTTTTATAGTTACACCTGTGTTGGGTATACTATTTTGTTTTATAGTTACATGGAAGGGTATACTATTTTGTTTTATAGTTACACCTGTGCTGTGTATAACTATTTTGTTCCTGTGATTTTTTGAGATGGAATCTGGCCTGAGTTCACCCCATTCACTCATTGAGCGTTAGAGATGCATAATAATAATGAATAATAATACTGCATAATAATAATAATAATGATGGTGATGCAGAATAATAATAATAATAATAATAATAATAATACTGCATTATAATACTGCATAATAATTAGATGTTTGATAAGATTTATTCGGTTCCCCATTAGTCGACACCAATGTCTTACTAGACTTACTGGGATCCAACGAATGAATGAAGAAGACATTACAGACAAAACACCTAAAATGAACATACATTTAAAAACACACAACATTTACATACATGTAGTGTGTGTGTGCATCTATCAGTTACACATGTCAGTACATGAGATGTCACATGGGGAGTTCCATGCACTGGGGAGAGGCTCTGTATACATGGGGAGAGGCTGTATATTAGATGGGGAGGGAGTTCCATGCACATGGGGAGAGGCTGCTCGTATGTACATGGGGAGAGAGGCGTTGTGCCGTATACTGTATATTAGATGGGGAAGGCGTTCCAGGTGCTTTATTTGTTTTCTGAAAGCAGGTTTGATGTTCACTTGCCCTGTATGAGATGGAAGGGAGTTCCATGCACTCATGGCTCTGTATAATACTGTATATTAGATGGAAGGGAGTTCCATGCACTCATGGCTCTGTATAATACTGTATATGAGATGGAAGGGAGTTCCATGCACTCATGGCTCTGTATAATACTGTATATTAGATGGAAGGGAGTTCCATGCACTCATGGCTCTGTATAATACTGTATATTAGATGGAAGGGAGTTCCATGCACTCATGGCTCTGTATAATACTGTACATTTCTTTGAATTTGGTCTGGACCTCGTGACTGTGAAAAGACCCCTGGTGTCATGTCTGTGGGGGTAAGTGTGTGTGTAAGAGCTGTGTGTAAGTTGACTATGCAAACAATTTAGAATTTCCAACACATGAATGTGTCTTATAAAAACAATAAGTGATGTAGTCCGTCTTTTCTCAACTCTTAGTACTAATATCAGCCATCTGATGACAATGACGAGCAAGATGTGCCGCTCTGTTCTGGACAAAATGCAGCTTCACTCAGGCTTTCGTTGCAGCACTTGACCACATGACTGGACAATAATGAAAATAAGATAAAAGAGAGCCTGCAGAACTTGCTTTGTGGAGTGTGGTGTCAAAAAAAGCAGAGCATCTCTTTATTATGGACAGACCTCTCCCCATCTTTACAACCACTGAATCTATATGTTCTGACCATGACAGTTTACAATCTAAGGTAACGCCAAGTAATTTAGTCTCCTCAACTTGTTCACCAGCCACATCATTCATTACCAGATTCAACTGAGGTCAAGAACTTAGGGAATGATTTGTACCAAATACAATGCTCTTAGTTTTTACAATGCTCTTAATCATCAGCATATGTGGACACACATGCTTGGTTTAATGCCAGTGGTATCAGGTTTCAGGTAGGACCCAAGTGCAGACTGTGTTGAAGTAACAATGTTTATTGCAAAAACAGGGGCAGGCAAATGACAGGTCAAGGCAGGCAGGGGTCGATAATCCAGAGTAGAGGCAAAGGTACAGGACAGCAGGCAGACACAGGGTCAGGGGCATGCAAAACCAGGAGGACGAGGAAATGAGAGACTGGGGAAAAATAGGAGCTGAGAAAACGCTGGTAGACTTGAACAAAACAAGACGAACTGGCACAGACAGAAAGAAAACACAGATATAAATGCCCAGGGGATAAGTGGGAAAGATGGACAACACCTGGAGGTGGGTGGAGACAAGCACAAGGACAGGTGAAACAGATCAGGGCATGACAAGTGGCAGGTCACTGGTAAAAATAGAGTAGAGGGCCCATAGGGCTGCCCTGCGGTACACCACTCTTTACATGTTTGACATTATAGAAGCTTCCATTAAAACCTCTTGCCTCTACCTGGGACGCTTGCGTCCCAACTAGAGCTCTGGAAATGCAAATGTGCTACGCTAAATGCTAATAGTATTAGTTAAAACTCAAAAGTTCATTAAAATACACATGCAGGGTATCAAATTAAAGCTACACTCGTTGTGAATCCAGGCAACAAGTCAGATTTTTAAAATGCTTTTCGGCGACAGCATGAGAAGCTATTATCTGATAGCATGCACCAATACACTACAACAGAAAAGCACAGCAGGGGACGTAAACAAAATAATTAGCATTTCGGCGTTACACAAACCGCACAATAAAATAGAAAACAGTCATTACCTTTCACCATCTTCTTTGTTGGCACTCCTAGATGTCCCATAAACACTATTGGGTCTTTATTTCGATTAAATCGGGCCATATAAAGCCAAGATATCGTTATATGTAGACTGTGTGATAAACGAAAAAAACTGCGATTTCACAACGTAACGTCATTTTTAAAATTCAAAAAGTAGACGATAAACTTTCACAAAACACTTCGAAATATGTTTGTAATGCTACTTTAGGTATTAGTAAACGTTAATAAGCGATAAAAATCATCCGTAGGCGATGTAAATATCATTAGCTGTCGTCTTGGAAAAAATTTCAGGAGAGAGCTCTTCCGGAATGATCTGGGCGGAGACCGGAGGTAAGTCGTGCCCCTCTTTCGGTTCAACCAAGAATCAAAGAGGATTCAATTCACAAGACTCTAGACAACATGGGGATGCTGTGGGAGTTGAATGCTCGGTCTTATCTAATTCGGCTCACTGTTAACAATTGCTTGAAGTGGCGCAAGGATATTTATTTCCATTTTCTGTTATCAGGTTTTCCTGCGCTTTCCGATGTAACGCACGTTATGTAAT
Organism: Oncorhynchus nerka; assembly: GCF_034236695.1. Lineage (NCBI taxonomy): Eukaryota > Metazoa > Chordata > Actinopteri > Salmoniformes > Salmonidae > Oncorhynchus > Oncorhynchus nerka. The sequence continues at coordinate 104,173,793 of NC_088409.1, read as the reverse complement.
AGCCACAGTCGTGATTTAACCAGTTTTAAAAACGTCCGAGGGTTTCCTATCCACACATTCTAACCATATGAACGTACTATATTCCTGGCATGAGTAGCAGGGCGCTGAAATGTTGCGCGATTTTTAACAAAATGTTCAAAAAAGTAGAGGGTAGGAGCAACAGGTTAAAGAAAACCTCTGAGTTCTGTTAGATGAATCCCTGATATGGCTTTGAATCCATTATATGGCAGAGGTTGAACATTCGTTTTCTCAACAACAGGTTATGGTCAATAATATCAAAGGCTGCACTGAAATCTAACAGTACAGCTCCCACAATCTTCTTATTATCAATTTCTTTCAACCAATCATCAGTCATTTTTGTCAGTGCAGTACGTGTTTGAGAGCCCCTGTCTATAAGTATTCTGAAAGTCTGTTGTTAATTTGTTTACAGGGAAATAGCATTGTATTTGCTTAAACATGATTGTTTTCCAACAGTTTGCTAAGAGTTGGCAGCAAACTGATAGGTCTGCTGTTATCAGTGAAAGACTGGTTCTAACATTCTTGGGCATTGGAATGACTTTGGTTTCCCTCCAGGCCTGAGGACAAATACTTTCCTTTAGGCTCGATTAAAGATATGTCAGATAGGAGTTTTTATGCATGAGTATGATGGCATACTGTTTGTTGTTGGCATTTCCTGCCTAAGTTTTCCCACTTTTCCAATTAACTTCATGACGCACCAATCCCGTTACCGTTATCATTTTCATCAACATCCGCTGAATTGCAGCTCGCCAAATTCAAATTAAATTACAAAAAATATAAAATTTTCATGAAATCACAAGTGCAATATAGCAAAACACAGCGTAGCTTGTTGTTAATCCACCTGGCATGTCAGATTTCAATAAATCTTTTCGTTGAAAGCATACCAAGCGTTTATGTAAGAACATCTCTCTCAGTAGACAAAATATTACAAACAGCTAGCAGCCAAGTAGATTGGTCACGAAAGTCAGAAAAGCAATAAATTAAATTGCTTACCTTTGATGATCTTCAGATGTTTGCACTCACGAGACTCCCAGTTACACAATAAATGTTGCTTTTGTTCCATAAAGATAATTTTTATATCCAAAATATCTCCATTTGGTTAGAGCGTTATGTTCAGATATCCACAGGCTCGAGCGGTCAAGACAGACGAATATTCAAATAGTATCCGTAATGTTCGTAGAAACATTATAATCAATCCTTAGGTTGTTTTTACAATATACAATCGATAATATGTCAACTGGAAGGTAGCTTATTCAATAGGAAGAGAGAGAGAGAAAATGGCTGTTCCAAGCTGTTGCGCATGAAAAACTCTGCTGGCACCCTGCCATCCACTGACGCGATGGGTTCTTTCTCGCTCATTTTTCAAAATAAAAGCCTGAAACTGTGTCAAAAGATTGTTCACTCCTTGAGGAAGCCATAGGAAATGGAATCTAGTTGATATCCTTTTAAATGGAGGCAAGTCATCCAATGGAACAAAGAGCTTTCAGGAAAAACAAATTGATTGATGAGGACTTGAAAAACTGTATGGTTGAAAGAGATGGGGCGAAATGAGTGGCTAGTAACATTCTTTATAACATTGATCTTGGCTTCATAATACATTTTCTTCTTCTTTGTGTTGAGTTTAGTCACATCATTTCTCAATTAGCAGTAAGTCCGCCAGTCAGATGTGCAGCCAGACTTATTAGCCACTTTCGCCCCATCTCTTTCAACCATACAGTTTTTCAAGTCCTCATCAATCCATAGAGAGTTAATCATTCTAATAGTCAACAGGTACATGTTTATTAATAATTGGAAGAAGCAATTTCATAAATTCATCAAGTGCAGCATCTGGATGCTCCTCATTTATCACATCAGACAAACAAATATTGTTTACATCATCCACATGAGAGTCACAGCAAAATAATTTGTATGATCTCTTATACACTATTCTAGGCCCAGCTTTTGGAACTTTAGTTTTTCTGGATATAGCCACTATATTGTGATCACTGCATCCAATGGGTACAGATACAGCTTTAGAACAAAGTTCTACTGTATTAGTATAAATGTGATCAATACATGTGGATGATCTTGTTCCTGTAGTGTTTGTAAACACCCTGGTAGGTTGATTAATAACCTGAATCAGATTACAGGCACTGGTTACAGTGAGAAGCTTCCTGTTGAGTGGACAGCTTGATGAAAACCAGTCAATATTCACATCCCCAAGAAAGTAGACCTCTCTGTTTACATCACATAAACTGTGAAGCATTTCACACACATTATTTTGATACTGACTATTAGCACTTGGCGGCCTATAGCAACACCACATTTTTGTTTTAGATTCCGTCTCTCACAGTTGAAGTGTACCTATGATAAAAAAAATTACAGACCTCTACATGCTTTGTAAGTAGGAAAACCTGCAAAATTGTCAGTGTATCAAACACTTGTTCTCTCCACTGTATCTACCTCTATCACTCTAGTATATCTGCACATTGTTAATATGGTATTGGACCATTTATTTTTTTTTCCTTTATGTAGTATGCTTACTACTTACTACTAACTTACCTACTTACTTACTTTATTGCGTATTCATATTTCCTATTCCTATTTCTTGTGTGTTTTTCTAGATGGGTTTTGAGTTAGCAAGAAAGTCATTTCACAATCCATGCTTGGCATTCAGGCCAAAGAGTTAAATCTTGGTTTCATCAGACCAGAGAATCTTGTTTCTCATGGTCTGAGAGTCCTTTAGGTGCTTTTTGGCAAACTCCAAGCGAGCTGTCGTGTGCCTTTTACTGAGGAGTGGCTTCCGTCTGGCTGCTCTATCATAAAGGCCTGATTGGTGGAGTGCTGCAGAGATGGTTGTTCTTCTCGTAGGTTCTCCTATCTCCACAGAGGAACTCTGGAGCTCTGTCAGAGTGATGATCGGGTTCTTGGTTTTTGGTCACCTACCTGACTAAGGCCCTTCTCCCCCGATTGCTTAGTTTGGCTGGGAGGCCAGCTCTAGGAAGAGTCCAAACTTCTGCTCTAGGTGGTTCTAAACTTATTCCATTTAAGAATCATGGAGGCCTCTGTGTCCTTGGGGACATTCAATGCTGCAGAAATGTTTGGTATCCTTCCCCAGATCTGTGCCCTGACACGGTCCTTTCTCAGAGCATTACAGACAATTTCTTCGACCTCATGGCTTGGTTTTTTCTCTGACATGCACTGTCATCTGTGGGACCGTATATAGACAGGTGAGTGCCTTTCCAAATCATGTCCAATCAATTACCACAGGTGGACACCAATCAAGTTGTCAAAAGATCTCAAGGATTATCAATGGAAACAGGATGCACCTGAGATCAATTTCCAGTCTCAAAGCAAAGGGCCTGAATACTTATGTAAATAAGGTATTTCTGTTATTTTGACTTTTAATTTTGCCAACATTTCTAAAAACCTGTTTTTGCTTTGCATTATGGAGTATTGTGTGTAGATTGACTAGGATTTAAAAATATATATATTTTAGAATAAGGCAGTAAAGTAAGGCATATTACCCCTACAGCATATTCTTTGGCAAGATTTTGAGTGATGAAATAAATATACAAATTTCAACTTTAAAAAAATGTAGTGGCAAATTGTCCAGTGGGCAGACACATACAAACGGAATAGATTCAACAAACATCTACTATTATTATCATTCATTATTCCTGGTAGTGGGCAGACATACAAACGGAATAGATTCAACAAACATCTACTATTATTATCATTCATTATTCCTGGTAGTGGGCAGACATACAAACGGAATAGATTCAACAAACATCTACTATTATTATCATTCATTATTCCTGGTAGTGGGCAGACATACAAACGGAATAGATTCAACAAACATCTACTATTATTATCATTCATTATTCCTGGTAGTGGGCAGACATACAAACGGAATAGATTCAACAAACATCTACTATTATTATGATTCATTATTCTCCAGTGGGCAGACATACAAACGGAATAGATTCAACAAACATCTACTATTATTATGATTCATTATTCCTGGTAGTGGGCAGACATACAAACGGAATAGATTCAACAAACATCTACTATTATTATGATTCATTATTCCTGGTAGTGGGCAGACATACAAAAACATCGGATTCATTATTCCTGATTCAACAAACATCTACTATTATTATGATTCATTATTCCTGGTAGTGGGCAGACATACAAACGGAATAGATTCAACATGATTCATTATTCTCCAGTGGGCAGACATACAAACGGAATATATTATTATGATTCATTATTCCTGGTAGTGGGCAGACATACAAACGGAATAGATTCAACAAACATCTACTATTATTATGATTCATTATTCCTGGTAGTGGGCAGACATACAAACGGAATAGATTCAACAAACATCTACTATTATTATGATTCATTATTCCTGGTAGTGGGCAGACATACAAACGGAATAGATTCATTCTACTATTATTATGATTCATTATTCCTGGTAGTGGGCAGACTACAAACGAATAGATTCAACAAACATCTACTATTATTATGATTCATTATTCTCCAGTGGGCAGATACTAACTGAATATGATTCAACAAACATCTACTATTATTATCATTCATTATTCCTGGTAGTGGGCAGACATACAAACGGAATAGATTCAACAAACATCTACTATTATTATGATTCATTATTCCTGGTAGTGGGCAGACATACAAACGGAATAGATTCAACAAACATCTACTATTATTATGATTCATTATTCCTGGTAGTGGGCAGACATACAAACGTTAGATTCAACAAACATCTACTATTATTATGATTCATTATTCCTGGTAGTGGGCTGGAATAGATTCATTATTCCTGGTAGTGGGCAGACATACAAACGGAATAGATTCAACAAACATCTACTATTATTATGATTCATTATTCTCCAGTGGGCATAGATTCAACAAACATCTACTATTATTATCATTCATTATTCCTGGTAGTGGGCAGACATACAAACGGTTAACAAACATCTACTATTATTATCATTCATTATTCCTGATTACATTATTACTATTATTATCATTCATTATTCCTGGTAGATACAAACGGAATAGATTCAACAAACATCTACTATTATTACCGGTAGATACTACTGGTTATGATTCATTATTACTGGTAGATACTACTGGTTATGATTAATTATTCCTGGTAGATACTACTGGTTATGATTCATTATTCCTGGTAGAGACTACTGGTTATGATTAATTATTCCTGGTAGATACTACTGGTTATGATTAATTATTCCTGGTAGGTACTACTGGTTATGATTCATTATTACTGGTAGATACTACTGGTTATGATTCATTATTCCTGGTAGATACTACTGGTTATGATTCATTATTCCTGGTAGATACTACTGGTTATGATTCATTATTCCTGGTAGATACTGGTTATGATTAATTATTCTGGTAGATACTACTGGTTATGATTAATTATTCCTGGTAGATACTACTGGTTATGATTCATTATTACTGGTAGATACTACTGGTTATGATTCATTATTCCTGGTAGATACTACTGGTTATGATTCATTATTCCTGGTAGATACTACTGGTTATGATTCATTATTCCTGGTAGATACTACTAGTTATGATTCATTATTCCTGGTAGATACTACTGGTTATGATTAATTATTCCTGGTTAGATACTACTGGTTATGATTCATTATTCCTGGTAGATACTACTGGTTATGATTGATTATTCCTGGTAGATACTACTGGTTATGATTCATTATTCCTGGTAGATACTACTGGTTATGATTCATTATTCCTGGTAGATACTACTGGTTATGATTCATTATTCCTGGTAGATACTACTGGTTATGATTCATTATTCCTGGTAGATACTACTGGTTATGATTCATTATTCCTGGTAGATACTACTGGTTATGATTCATTATTCCTGGTAGATACTTATGATTCATTATTATGGTAGATACTACTGGTTATGATTCATTATTCCTGGTAGATACTACTGGTTATGATTGATTATTCCTGGTAGATACTACTGGTTATGATTGATTATTACTGGTAGAACTACTGGTTATGATTCATTATTCCTGGTAGATACTACTGGTTATGATTGATTATTCCTGGTAGATACTACTGGTTATGATTGATTATTCTGGTAGATACTACTGGTTATGATTCATTATTCTGGTAGATACTACTGGTTATGATTCATTATTCCTGGTAGATACTACTTATTTATGATTCATTATTCCTGGTAGATACTACTGGTTATGATTCATTATTCCTGGTAGATACTACTGGTTATGATTCATTATTCCCGGTAGATACTACTGGTTATGATTGATTATTCCTGGTAGATACTACTGGTTATGATTCATTATTCCCGGTAGATACTACTGGTTATGATTGATTATTCCTGGTAGATACTACTGGTTATGATTCATTATTCCTGGTAGAGACTACTGGTTATGATTCATTATTCCTGGTAGATACTACTGGTTATGATTAATTATTCCTGGTAGGTACTACTGGTTATGATTCATTATTACTGGTAGATACTACTGGTTATGATTCATTATTCCTGGTAGATACTACTGGTTATGATTCATTATTCCTGGTAGATACTACTGGTTATGATTCATTATTCCTGGTAGATACTACTGGTTATGATTCATTATTCCTGGTAGATACTACTAGTTATGATTAATTATTCCTGGTAGATACTACTGGTTATGATTAATTATTCCTGGTAGATACTACTGGTTATGATTCATTATTCTTGGTAGATACTACTGGTTATGATTCATTATTCCTGGTAGATACTACTGGTTATGTTCATTATTCCTGGTAGATAGTACTGGTTATGATTCATTATTCCTGGTAGATAGTACTGGTTATGATTCATTATTCCTGGTAGATACTACTGGTTATGATTCATTATTCCTGGTAGATACTACTGGTTATGATTCATTATTCCGGGTAGATACTACTGGTTATGATTCATTATTCCTGGTAGATAGTACTGGTTATGATTCATTATTCCTGGTAGATACTACTGGTTATGATTCATTATTCCTGGTAGATAGTACTGGTTATGATTCATTATTCCTGGTAGATACTACTGGTTATGATTCATTATTCCCCTAGATACTACTGGTTATGATTCATTATTCCTGGTAGATACTACTGGTTATGATTCATTATTCCTGGTAGATACTACTGGTTATGATTCATTATTCCTGGTAGATACTACTGGTTATGATTCATTATTCCTGGTAGATAGTACTGGTTATGATTCATTATTCCTGGTAGATACTACTGGTTATGATTCATTATTCCTGGTAGATACTACTGGTTATGATTCATTATTCCTGGTAGATACTACTGGTTATGATGAATTATTCCTGGTAGATACTACTGGTTATGATTCATTATTCCTGGTAGATACTACTGGTTATGATTCATTATTCCTGGTAGATAGTACTGGTTATGATTCATTATTCTTGGTAGATAGTACTGGTTATGATTCATTATTCCTGGTAGATACTATTGGTTATGATTCATTATTCCGGGTAGATACTACTGGTTATGATTAATTATTCCTGGTAGATACTACTGGTTATGATTAATTATTCCTGGTAGATACTACTGGTTATGATTCATTATTCCTGGTAGATACTACTGGTTATGATTCATTATTCCTGGTAGATACTACTGGTTATGATTCATTATTCCTGCTAGATAGTACTGGTTATGATTCATTATTCCTGGTAGATACTACTGGTTATGATGAAGTATTCCTGGTAGATACTACTGGTTATGATGAATTATTCCTGGTAGCTACTACTGGTTATGATTCATTATTCCTGGTAGATACTACTGGTTATGATTCATTATTCCTGGTAGATACTACTGGTTATGATTCATTATTCCTGGTAGATACTACTGGTTATGATTCATTATTCCTGGTAGATACTACTGGTTATGATTCATTATTCCTGGTAGATACTACTGGTTATGATTCATTATTCCTGGTAGATACTACTGGTTATGATTCATTATTCCTGGTAGATACTACTGGTTATGATTGGAGACAGAGCCCAGAGAATGGGAAGAGAGAGAAGGTATCTCGCTCCATAGTATTTTGTCTTGTAATTGGAGAATCCAGTGGGTTCTGCAAGTCTTTAATATCTGATTTAAAGTTGAGTAAATAATCATGTACATGTGTTAGCTCTTTGTTCTTTGCTACATGTCTTAAAGGTTGGAGAAGTGGTTTATCCAGACATCTCCATTTTGGATAGATAACGCTCATGTTGTCGTTTAGTGTGTTCCAATTTTTCCTGAAGGGATTTAATTTAAACATTGAGCTGTTTTCTGACATGCTGTTCCTTATTTTTTCTAAGTGTATTTCTGAACTGTTTTAGTCTCTCTCTCTCTCTCTCTCTCTCTTTCTCTCTCTGTCTCTCTCTCTCTTTCTCTCTCTGTCTCTCTCTCTCTCTCTCTCTCTCTCTCTCTCTCTCTCTCCCTCCACCTCTCTCTCTCTCTCTCGCTCTCTCTCTTTCTCCCTCTCGCTCTCTCTCTCGCTCTCTCTCTCTCTGTCTCTCTCTTGCTCTGTCTCTCTCTTTCTCTCTCTCTCTCTACAGCATTATATAACTCAGACATCTGAGCAGCATTAGCAGGCAGGCTGGCAGTGAGACAGAAAATGTCATCTTCAGTTCATTGAGGCGTGCCAGCCCCTGACACCCATTACAGTGGCCCAGTGGTCCTCTAGTTCAGCGATGCGTGCCAGCCCCTGACAGCCATTACAGTGGCCCAGTGGTCCTCTAGTTCAGTGATGCGTGCCAGCCCCTGACAGCCGTTACAGTGGCCCAGTGGTCCTCTAGTTCAGTGATGCGTGCCAGGCTCTGACAGCCGTTACAGTGGCCCAGTGGTCCTCTAGTTCAGTGATGCGTGCCAGCCCCTGACAGCCATTACAGTGGCCCAGTGGTCCTCTAGTTCAGTGATGCGTGCCAGCCCCTGACAGCCGTTACAGTGGCCCAGTGGTCCTCTAGTTCAGTGATGTGTGCCAGCCCCTGACAGCCATTACAGTGGCCCAGTGGTCCTCTAATTCAGTGAGGCGTGCCAGCCTCTGACAGCCGTTACAGTGGCCCAGTGGTCCTCTAGTTCAGTGATGCGTGCCAGCCCCTGATAGCCATTACAGTGGCCCAGTGGTCCTCTACATCATGGAGCAGACATCAGTACATTTCAATAGCTCACTCAGGCTCACTTGTCTGAAGCCGTGATGCTTAGAGGTAACATTGTCTGTGTCGCAAATTCCTATTCCCTCTATAGTGCACAACTTTTATACCATAGTGCATTATGTCAGGGATAGAGTGTCATTTGGGATGCAGACATTTCACACAGTGTATCTTGTTACTGAGACCTCACAGGTTAACCTTTCTGGGGATATAATATTGACCTTGAAAGGATCTACTCACTGGCAGGTCTTCCAATTCCTCTGACCTTTATTTAACAAGGTGAGTCCATTGAGAACATTCTCCTTTACAATAAACACCTGAAAATGTCATTATTGTCTAGCTCCCATGGCAACCAGGCACATGTAAAGTGCATGGTAGTAATGCACATGTTCCTCATCATAGCTTTTCATGAAAATATTTTGAGGTAAGATTAAAATAGTTCCTAATCTAATTAAATATAACATATTATTCTCCATGAAGCAGGGTTGGAATATCGCAGTGCTGGTTTACCATGGATATCAGTGATTCCCTGGCTCAGCTAGACGAAAATGCCATACGACAGTACTGACTGAAACTGCTAGGACGTCAAGACGTGGAGTAGAGAGATCAACTAGTAGGGAGATCAACTAGTAGGAGATCAACTAGTAGGAGATAACTAGTAGAGACATCAACTAGTAGGGAGATCATCTAGTAGAGACATCAACTAGTAGGAGAACAACTAGTAGGGAGATCAACTAGTAGGGAGATCAACTAGTAGGGAGATAACTAGTAGAGACATCAACTAGTAGGGAGATCAACTAGTAGGGAGATAACTAGTAGGGAGATCAACTAGTAGGGAGATAACTAGTAGAGACATCAACTAGTAGGGAGATCATCTAGTAGAGACATCATCTAGTAGGGAGATCAACTAGTAGGGAGATCAACTAGTAGGGAGATCGACTAGTAGGGAGATCAACTAGTAGAGCCATCAACTAGTAGGGAGATCAACTAGTAGGGAGATCAACTAGTAGAGCCATCAACTAGTAGGGAGATCAACTAGTAGAGATATCAACTAGTAGGGAGATCAACTAGTAGGGAGATCAACTAGTAGAGCCATCAACTAGTAGGGAGATCAACTAGTAGGGAGATCAACTAGTAGGGAGATCAACTAGTAGAGACATCAACTAGTAGGGAGATCAACTAGTAGAGATATCAACTAGTAGAGATATCAACTAGTAGAGATATAAACTAGTAGGGAGATCAACTAGTAGAGATATCAACTAGTAGAGATATCAACTAGTATGGATATCAACTAGTAGAGATATAAACTAGTAGAGATATCAACTAGTAGGGAGATCAACTAGTAGGAGATCAACTAGTAGAGAGATCAACTAGTAGAGATATCAACTAGTAGAGATATCAACTAGTAGGAGATCAACTAGTAGGGAGATCAACTAGTAGGGAGATCAACTAGTAGGAGATCAACTAGTAGGAGATCAACTAGTAGGAGATAACTAGTAGAGATATCAACTAGTAGGGAGATATCAACTAGTAGGAGATCAACTAGTAGGAGATCAACTAGTAGAGACATCAACTAGTAGGGAGATCAACTAGTAGAGAGATCAACTAGTAGAGATATCAACTAGTAGAGATATCAACTAGTAGGGAGATCAACTAGTAGAGATATCAACTAGTAGAGAGATCAACTAGTAGGAGATCAACTAGTAGAGATATCAACTAGTAGAGATATCAACTAGTAGAGATATCAACTAGTAGGAGATCAACTAGTAGAGATATCAACTAGTAGAGATATCAACTAGTAGGATATCAACTAGTAGAGATATCAACTAGTAGAGATATCAACTAGTAGAGATATCAACTAGTAGAAATATAAACTAGTAGAGATATCAACTAGTAGGAGATCAACTAGTAGGGAGATCAACTAGTAGGGAGATCAACTAGTAGAGATATCAACTAGTAGGAGATCAACTAGTAGGAGATCAACTAGTAGAGATATCAACTAGTAGGGAGATCAACTAGTAGGGAGATCAACTAGTAGGGAGATCAACTAGTAGGGAGATCAACTAGTAGAGACATCATCTAGTAGGGAGATCAACTAGTAGGAGATCAACTAGTAGGAGATCAACTAGTAGGGAGATAACTAGTAGAGATATCAACTAGTAGGAGATCAACTAGTAGGGAGATCAACTAGTAGGGAGATCAACTAGTAGGAGATCCATCAACTAGTAGGAGATCAACTAGTAGGGAGATATAGGAGATCAACTAGTAGAGATATCAACTAGTAGAGATATCAACTAGTAGGAGATCAACTAGTAGGAGATCAACTAGTAGGGAGATCAACTAGTAGGAGATCAACTAGTAGGGAGATCAACTAGTAGGAGATCAACTAGTAGAGACATCAACTAGTAGAGATATCAACTAGTAGGGAGATCAACTAGTAGGAGATCAACTAGTAGAGAGATCAACTAGTAGGAGACATCAACTAGTAGAGATCAACTAGTAGAGATATCAACTAGTAGAGATATCAACTAGTAGGGAGATCAACTAGTAGGGAGATCAACTAGTAGAGATATCAACTAGTAGAGATATCAACTAGTAGGGAGATCAACTAGTAGAGATATCAACTAGTAGAGATATCAACTAGTAGAGATATCAACTAGTAGGGAGATCAACTAGTAGAGATATCAACTAGTAGAGATATCAACTAGTAGGAGATCAACTAGTAGGAGATAACTCAACTCAGTAGAGATATCAACTAGTAGGAGATCAACTAGTAGGGAGATCAACTAGTAGAGACATCAACTAGTAGGGAGCTCAACTAGTAGAGATATCAACTAGTAGAGATATCAACTAGTAGAGATATCAACTAGTAGGGAGATCAACTAGTAGGGAGATCAACTAGTAGAGATATCAACTAGTAGAGATATCAACTAGTAGGGAGATCAACTAGTAGAGATATCAACTAGTAGAGGTATCAACTAGTAGAGATATCAACTAGTAAGGAGATCAACTAGTAGAGATATCAACTAGTAGAGATATCAACTAGTAGGGAGATCAACTAGTAGAGATATCAACTAGTAGAGATATCAACTAGTATGGATATCAACTAGTAGAGATATAAACTAGTAGAGATATCAACTAGTAGGGAGATCAACTAGTAGGGAGATCAACTAGTAGAGATGTCAACTAGTAGGGAGATCATCTAGTAGGGAGATAAAGTAGTAGAGATATCAACTAGTAGGGAGATCAACTAGTAGGGAGATCAACTAGTAGGGATATCAACTAGTAGGGAGAACATCTAGTAGGGAGATCAACTAGTAGGGAGATTAACTAGTAGGGAGATCAACTAGTAGGAAGAACATCTAGTAGGTGATATCATCTAGTAGAGATATCATCTAGTAGGGAGATCAACTAGTAGGGAGAACATCTAGTAGGTAGATCAACTAGTAGGGAGAGCAACTAGTAGGGAGATCAACTAGTAGGGAGATCAACTAGTAGGGAGATCAACTAGTAGGGATATCAACTAGTAGGGAGATCATCTAGTAGGGAGATCAACTAGTAGGGAGATCAACTAGTAGGGAGATCAACTAGTAGGGATATCAACTAGTATAGAGATCAACAAGTAAAGACGACAAGCTATCAATCCAATGTAAAGTGTAGGTCTCTTTTTACACAAGACAATTTTAAAGGAAGAACCTGGACAATGGTGTTGTGATGTTCATAGTAACTATTATTATCTGATGTAATTAAAAGTATGACTTATTTTCTTGATGTGTAGGACTGTGCCAGTCAGCATATGTCTCCTTTGCCATCTTCTCATGTGATTAGCAACACAACAGGCCAAGGGTCATTCTTTATTAGGGGAAAAATGTGAAGGCGAACACAACTGTTTGTGCTGTGCTGTTGCCTACCCAACATGACCCAAGATAGGAGTAAAGAATCCCTTAATTCATTATTTTGCTAATATTTGCCTCTTGCAAAACCCCAAAGTTAAAAGGAAAATACTTTTCCTTCACTGCAGCTCCACTGAGCTTAAGTATGCAAGAGGGAAGGAAGGCTAACGATGCTTACCGACGAGGTCCTGGCTTGATGTCATAACTGATTTCTCTGCAGTCAAGGCCTGGACAGCAGGAACCAGGAGAAGGATCTTCACTGCACTCATGGAGAAAATTACAAGTTAAAAGATAGAGTAGAAGAAGTCGACATGGCGTGGACGGGTGCGAGTTCTATTACACTCTTGGGATAATGTTACACTTCAGAGACTTTACTGTGTCTCTGTTAGTATACAAAGATGAATGATTTTTGAAATGAGGTTCTTGAGCTTGCAGCCTTCAAGGTTTTTGTGGCCATTCGATTGCTATCGTGAGTGTGTTCCTCCATTTCAATATTCAGACAGCTTAGCTTTCGGTTTGTGTTTAAAGGCAGATATAGTCTGTCTGTTTACTCCCTCTAAAGGCAGATATAGTCTGTCTGTTTACTCCCTCTAAAGGCAGATATAGTCTGTCTGTTTACTCCCTCTAAAGGCAGATATAGTCTGTCTGTTTACTCCCTCTAAAGGCAGATATAGTCTGTCTGTTTACTCCCTCTAAAGGCAGATATAGTCTGTCTGTTTACTACCTCTAAAGGCAGATATAGTCTGTCTGTTTACTCCCTCTAAAGGCAGATATAGTCTGTCTGTTTACTACCTCTAAAGGCAGATATAGTCTGTCTGTTTACTCCCTCTAAAGGCAGATATAGTCTGTCTGTTTACTCCCTCTAAAGGCAGATATAGTCTGTCTGTTTACTCCCTTTAAAGGCAGATATAGTCTGTCTGTTTACTCCCTCTAAAGGCAGATATAGTCTGTCTGTTTACTACCTCTAGTGTATAGTTCCATACTGTATAATACTGTAACGTATAGTACCATAGTGTATAGTACCGTAGTGTATAGTACCATAGTGTAGATACTAGTAGTGTCATAGTACTGTAGTGTAACTAGTATGGATATCAACTAGTAGAGATATAAACTGTATAGTACCATAGTGTATAGTAGAGAGTCAACTGTAGAGATCAACTACTGGTGTATAGTACTAAAGTAGTAGAGATATCAACTAGTAGTCACTAGTAGGAGATAACAGTAGGATATAACTAGTAGGGAGAACATCTAGTAGGGAGATCAACTAGTAGCAGATATAGATAACAGTAGGAAGAACTACAGTAGGGATACACTAGTAGTATATCATACACTAGGGAGATAACTATAGAACATCAGTACCTACTATACACTACAGATATACACTACAACTAGTACTAAACACTAACAGTACTATACACTACAGTACTATACACTCAACAGTACTAAACACTACAGTACTATACACTATCTATACACTAAAGTGGTACTTACACTACAGTACCATACACTACAGTACTAAACACTACAGTATATACACTGACAGTTTATACACTACAGTACTAAACACTACAGTACTATACACTAAGCACTATACACTATGGTACTATACACTATGGTACTATACACTATTGTACTGTACACTTACAGTACCTATACAAGGTAGATACAGAATCTGTACTTATTTTGCTACAGTACTATACACTACACTACAGTACTATACTTTTCTACACTACTCTACACTACAGTTCTATACACTACAGTTTTTCTCACTGCACTCCACTGGAGCTGCAAGAGGGAAGGAAGGCTAACGATGCTACCGACGAGGTACTGTACACTACAGTACTATACAATACAGTTATAGTACACCATGATACTATACACTACAGTACTAGAGACTTTACTGTGTCTCTGTTAGTACTGAATACACTAGGTTCAGTACCTATTTTTGTGGCTTCGATTGCAGTACTATACACTACAGTACTATACACTATGGTACTATACACTACGGTACTATACACTACAGTATATAGTCTGTCAGTACTATACACTCAGTACTATACACTACGGTACTATACACTACAGTACTATACACTATGGTACTATACACTACAGTACTATACACTGTCTGTTTACCCTCTAATACACTATGGTACTATACACTACAGTACTATACACTACAGTACTATACACTATGGTACTATACACTATGGTACTATACACTACAGTACTATACACTGTCAGTACTATACACTACAGTACTATACACTACAGTACTATACACTATGGTACTATACACTACAAAGTACTATACACTATGGTACTATACAGGCAGATATACAGTACTATACACTACAGATACTAGTACTACACCTAAAGTACTGTCTATACACTACAGTACTATAAACAGATATAGTCTGTACAGTACTATACACTAAAGACAGATATAGTCTGTCTGTTTACTCCCTACACAGATATAGTCTGTCTGTTTATACTACAGTACTATACACTATGGTACTATACACTATAGTACTACACTACAGTACTATACACTATACTGTACTATACACTACAGTACTATACACTATGGTACTATACACTACAGTACTATACACTACAGTACTATACACTATGGTAATATACACTACAGTACTATACACTATGGTACTATACACTACAGTACTATACACTACAGTACTATACACTACAGTACTATACACTATGGTACTATACACTACAGTACTATACACTACAGTACTAAACACTACAGTACTATACACTACAGTACTATACACTACAGTACTAAACACTATACACTACGGTACTATACACTACAGTACTATACACTACAGTACTAAACACTACAGTACTATACACTACAGTTCTATACACTACAGTACTAAACACTACAGTACTATACACTAAGGTACTATACACTATGGTACTATACACTATGGTACTATACACTATGGTACTATACACTACAGTACTATACACTACACTACAGTACTATACACTACACTACTCTACACTACAGTTCTATACACTACACTACTGTACACTACAGTACTATACAATACAGTTATATACACCATGATACTATACACTACAGTACTATACACTACGGTACTATACACTACAGTACTATACACTACAGTACTATACACTACAGTACTATACACTATGGTACTATACACTACAGTACTATACACTACAGTACTATACACTACAGTACTATACACTACAGTACTATACACTACAGTACTATACACTACAGTACTATACACTATGGTACTATACACTACGGTACTATACACTACAGTACGATACACTATGGTACTATACACTACAGTACTATACACTACAGTACTATACACTATGGTACTATACACTATGGTACTATACACTACAGTACTATACACTACAGTACTATACACTACGGTACTATACACTACAGTACTATACACTATGGTACTATACACTACAGTACTATACACTATGGTACTATACACTACAGTACTATACACTACAGTACTATACACTACAGTACTATACACTACAGTACTATACACTATGGTACTATACACTACAGTACTATACACTACAGTACTATACACTATGGTACTATACACTACAGTACTATACACTATGGTACTATACACTACAGTACTATACACTACAGTACTATACACTACGGTACTATACACTACAGTACTATACACTATGGTACTATACACTACAGCACTATACACTACAGTACTATACACTACAGTACTATACACTACAGTACTATACACTACAGTACTATACACTACAGTACTATACACTACAGTACTATACACTACAGTACTATACACTACAGTACTATACACTACAGTACTATACACTACAGTACTATACACTACAGTACTATACACTACAGTACTATACACTACAGTACTATACACTACAGTACTATACACTATGTACTATACACTATGGTACTATACACTACAGTAATATACACTACAGTACTATACACTACAGTACTATACACTACAGTACTATACACACTACGGTACTATACACTATGGTACTATACACTACGGTACTATACACTACAGTACTATACACTATGGTACTATACACTACGGTACTATACACTACAGTACTATACACTATGGTACTATACACTACGGTACTATACACTACAGTACTATACACTATGGTACTATACACTACGGTACTATACACTACAGTACTATACACTACAGTACTATACACTACAGTACTATACACTATGGTACTATACACTACAGTACTATACACTACAGTACTATACACTACAGTACTATACACTACAGTACTATACACTATGGTACTATACACTACAGTACTATACACTATGGTACTATACACTACAGTACTATACACTACAGTACTATACACTATGGTAATATACACTACAGTACTATACACTATGGTACTATACACTACAGTACTATACACTACAGTACTATACACTACGGTACTATACACTACAGTACTATACACTATGGTACTATACACTACAGCACTATACACTACAGTACTATACACTACAGTACTATACACTACGGTACTATACACTACAGTACTATACACTACAGTACTATACACTACAGTAATATACACTACGGTACTATACACTACAGTACTATACACTACGGTACTATACACTACAGTACTATACACTACAGTATTATACACTACAGTACTATACACTACAGTACTATACACTACAGTACTATACACTACGGTACTATACACTATGGTACTATACACTACAGTAATATACACTACAGTACTATACACTACAGTACTATACACTACAGTACTATACACTACGGTACTATACACTATGGTACTATACACTACGGTACTATACACTACAGTACTATACACTATGGTACTATACACTACGGTACTATACACTACAGTACTATACACTATGGTACTATACACTACGGTACTATACACTACGGTACTATACACTATGGTACTATACACTACAGTACTATACACTACAGTACTATACACTACAGTACTATACACTACAGTACTATACACTATGGTACTATACACTACAGTACTATACACTACAGTACTATACACTACAGTACTATACACTATGGTACTATACACTACAGTACTATACACTATGGTACTATACACTACAGTACTATACACTACAGTACTATACACTACGGTACTATACACTATGGTACTATACACTATGGTACTATACACTACAGTACTATACACTACAGTACTATACACTACAGTACTATACACTACAGTACTATACACTACAGTACTATACACTATGGTACTATACACTATGGTACTATACACTACAGTACTATACACTATGGTACTATACACTATGGTACTATACACTACAGTACTAAACACTACAGTACTATACACTACAGTACTATACACTACAGTACTATACACTACAGTACTATACACTACGGTACTATACACTACAGTACTATACACTACGGTACTATACACTACAGTACTATACACTACAGTACTATACACTACAGTACTATACACTACAGTACTATACACTACAATACTATACACTACAGTACTATAGTACCATGGTGTATAGTACTGTAGTATATAGTAATCTATACATTACAACAATAGCTATCGGCTAAGATTATTATTTTTTTAAACATTTTTAAACATTAGCTGACATGGGCTAGTTGATCTGGACATTTCTGACAAAGGGCTCTCTAAGATATGCAATGACTGACATGACAAGAGGAACTGAAGATGCATTCTATACTGAACAAAAATATAAACGCAATATGTACCAATTTCAAAGAGTTACAATTCATATAAGGAAATCAGTTAATTGAAATGTATTCCTTAGGCCTTAATCTATGGGTTTCACATGACTGGGCAGGGATCCAGCCATGGTTGGGCCTTGGAGAGCATGGCCCACCCAATGAGAATACATTTTTCCCCACAAAAGAGCTTTATTACAGACAGAAATTCTCCTCAGCACCACAGACGATCCCACATGTGAAGAAGCCTTATATGGAGGTCCTGGGCTGGCGTGATTATACATGTTTTGCGACATCTTAAGTATTATGTTGCATGACAAAACTGCACATTTTAAAGTGGCCTTTTTATTGTCCCCAGCACAAGGTGCATCTTTGTAATGATCATGCTGTTTAATCATCTTTTTGATATGCCACACCTGTCAGGTGGATGAATTATCTTGGGAAATGAGAAATGCTCACTAATAGGGACGTAAACAAATTTGTGCACAACATTTAAGAGCTTTTTGTGTGTATGGAACATTTCTGGGATCTTTTATTTCAGCTCATGAAACATGGGACCAACACTTTGCATGTTGCGTTGATACTCTTCTTTGGTGTACAATTACATTTTTCAAGAGTAAGTTTAAAGCCAGACTGAGTTCCTTTTTTTTCTCGAGGGAGGAGGGGACCCTGTGCCTCCCAGCCGACCTCTAGGCACGCTCCACAGTTTGGGAATCACAAGCGTATAGTGCCGTAGTGTGTGGTGCCGTATTGCCATATTGCATTAGTAGTTAAATGCACTGTTTGTGACAGCAGATGAAAGTTGATGATTTCCGGAACAGCTACTGCAATATCCCAATAAAGTTAAAGGAGCTTCCGTCATTTAATGTCCACCTATTGCATGACGTCTATGGTACAGTCTTGAACCTTATTTAAATTCATTATTGAGGGTCAAGCAACGTCAGGGTAGAGAACAGTCCCATAGAACGGTGGATTAAGGGATGTGTTTTCTGCCTGGCAACTATCAGAAAAACATCTGTTGTTATACCTGCAACCTGGTTGTATAGCCATGTACTTGGCTGTTCCATATTCTACTCAATAACAGTTGAGTTGTTGCTGTATCTGATTATAGCAGCAAATACAAGCTAATGCTGGAAATATGTCATTTACAGGGCCTGCTGTGATCATAATCATTCGCTAAGAGTGCAAATTGTAATATCTAAAAATGCTTCTCTAATTGGCAAGGAGGGCATTTTCCTGATGTGAAATGTGTGAAACATGTTCAAATAGCTCTCGTACTCCAAACTTAACCAGAAGCTACAAGAGCTTTCCAAAGATTTGCATTAGAGAATGATTAAGCAAATAACTTAAAATCTTATCTTATCTTGGAACCATACATTTCCTTAGTGGATATTTCTATGTAAATAAGGTCAAGATGGATGTCTTCACCCATACCAGTATTTGGTTCTGAAAAGAGTAGTAATTAGCTTCTTATCTTGTGGAGGAGATACACTATCTGCAGTGAGCATATCTCCTGTACCCAAAGACTCTCAGAACATTGGTGGAGGAGCAGATTAATCAGGGATTCAACCCGATCGTGCGTTGTAGTGTACCTGACATTTAAAGGGGAGTTCAGATTGATCAGTCGTATGCAGCAGTTACAATGAATGCAATCTCTGCGAACGTAGGAACATTGCCTTTAAAATCTTCAAGAGTCTATTGACGCGCCCCTGAGAAAAAAATATAATTAGCATAGTAAAAATATCCCCATAAAAATCTGTCATTTAATTCAAAGAGATAAACTCAGCAAAAAAAGAAACGTCTTCTCTCTCTGTCAACTGATTTTATTTTCAGCAAACTTAACAAGTGTAAATATTTGTATGAACAAGATTCAACAACTGAGACATAAACTGAACAAGTTCCACAGACATGTGACTAACAGAAATGGAATATTATTTCCCTGAACAAAGGGGGGGTCAAATCAAAAGTAACAGTCAGTATCTGGTGTGGCGACCATCTGCATTATGTACTATAGTGCATCTCCTCCTCATGGACTGTGCCAGATTTGCCAGTTCCTGCTGTGAGATGTTACCCCACTCTCCGCCAAGGCACCTGCAAGTTCCTGGACATTTCTGGGGGGGAATGGCCCTAGCCCTCACCCTCCAATCAAACAGGTCCCAGACGTGCTCAATGGGATTGAGATCCGGGCTCTTCGCTGGCCATTGTAGAACACTGACATTCTTGTCTTACAGGAAATCATGCACAGAACGAGCAGTATGGCTGGAGGCATTGTCTTGCTGGAGGGTCATGTCAGGATGAGCCTGCAGGAAGAGTACAACATGAGGGAGGAGGATGCCTTCCCTGTAACGCACAGCGTTGAGATTGACAACCAGCTCAGTCCGATGATGCTGTGACACACTACCCCAGACCATGACCGACCCTCCACCTCCAAAACGATCCCGCTCCAGAATACAGGCCTCGGTGTAATGCTCATTCCTTTGACGATAAACGCGAATCCGACCATCACCCATGGTGAGACAAAACCGCGACTCGTCAGTGAAGAGCACTTTTTGCCAGTCCTGTCTGGTCCAGCGACGGTGGGTTTGTGCCCATAGGAGACGTTGTTGCCGGTGATGTCTGGTGAGGACCTTCCTTAAAACAGGCCTACAAGCCCTCAGTCCAGCCTCTCTCAGCCTATTGTGGACAGCCTGAGCACTGATGGAGGGATTGTGCGTTCGTGGTGTAACTCGGGTTGTTGTTGACATCCTGTACCTGTCCGACAGGTGTGATGTTCGGATGTACCAATCCTGTGCAGGTGTTGTTACACGTGGTCTGCCACTTCGAGTCCGATCATCTGTCCATCCTGTCTCCCTGTAGTGCTGTCTTAGGTGTATCACAGTACGGACGTTACAATTTATTGCACTGGCCACATCTGCAGTCCTCATGCCTCCTTGCAGCATGCCTAAGGCACGTTCACGCAGATGAGCAGGGACCCTGGGCATCTTTCTTTTGGTGTTTTTCAGAGTCAGTAGAAAAGCCTCTTTTGTGTCCTAAGTTTTCATAACTGTGACCTTAATTGCCTATAATTTCGCCTACTATTCTGACTTGGTGGTACACATGTATCCTATAGCCTGTTTTACAAAAATGTAATCATTGAATATTGTAAGAGCTTTCATTGTCTGCTTATATGCCCCCTTTATTTATACTACGGTTCTGACTTGGTGTACAGGGAGAATACTGTAAGAACTGATCTGAAAACTGTCGCTGTACATTTCAAAAGTGCTGAACAAATAGTTATATTGACTACGTCCGTCCCAGCTCGCTCATTAATGTCTTAATTGAAATTACGGATTGCCTCTCATCCGCTTGTCATCCCCTTATGCCATAGTTTGTACATCTCAATTGTCAGTAGAAACCACATTTGTATAAGCAAGTCAGCCATATCAGCTATGTTTTTTTTTAAATGAAGTAAATGAGGCTGAATTAATTTTTCGCTTCCAGACAATGCTCCACTGATATCCAGGTGTAGCAGTGTTAAGGTGTTGGGACTCTGCTGTTGGGAGAGCTTTATGTAGGTTTATGTAACAGATTGTGGGCACTGTTTGTAACCGTTATAGTACAATGCATGCGTTGTTTAGTGTGTTGCACAATGGCTTTGCTGGCATGCATCTAAAAACATTTGGGGGGAGTTTGTCCCACCATGATTTACATGCTAAAATCGCCACTGACTTCGATCCTGAGCCCTGAAGCTTCTCTTCCCTCTGACTTCCTCAAGGTAGAAATACACAGAGAAAATGGGAAATGCTTTAAGGACGGCTGAGGAATCCAACTGGGCAGTATCCTAAAGGGGGAATCCAGCTGGGCAGTCATGTGAGACTAGAGGAAGCATCCTAAATTGCACTCTATTCCCTATATAGTGCACTTCCTTTGACCAGGGTCAATATTGTAAAATTTAGTGCACTATGTAGGGAATCGGATCCCATTTGGGACATAGCCTGCATGCAGGTCAGAGAGGGCTGAGAGTTCAGGTCTAGAGATTGCTAGAGTTGACCGCAGGGTGTGGAGGATACAACATAAAATGTTCCAGACCCATTCCTGGGCAGTCTGATAGAGTCCACCGGTGAATTGGACTGGAGAGTGACAGGCTGCATCCCAAATAGAACCCTATTCCTTATCTAGAGCAATACTATTGACCAGATCCCTGAACCCTATGGGAGCCCTATGGGCCCTGGTCATAGGTAGTGAGTGCACTATATAGGGAATAGGGTGTGCTTTTGAGACACTGCAAAGTCGTCCATCCTTAACAGGCTTATAGAGCACAGCCCTGTAGGTTCTGTTCGTTTAGCTACTATCAGCAGCACTGATACCACTTTATGGAAGTCAATCGACTGCCACAGACTTTATGCCACAGTGAATATCCAGTGTATATCCTGTTAGTTCCATTTAGATATGGCTAGATACCTCCATTTGGTTAGTGTCATGCATTGATTTAGCCTATACACAACGTAACCATTGACGGGGTCTGATGATGTGTCAAAACCTTACCACCGTCCCAAAAATGGAGCCGAGAATTACATGCAAAATGACTGCTGAAAATGATCCAAAACAATTCAAATCTTTTTCAACTGTTTGTTTCATAGAAACTGAATAGAAAACTGGTCCTTACTTTACCCAGTGTGGTAAGAGATGTGTCCATGTCGGTCTGAAACTTAGAGACACAGCATGATGATTCATAAGAGAAATAGAAACCTCATCAACACTAATGTCCCAAAGGGAACTCTGTACAGGATCTCTGTTTTGTTGCTGGGAATTTTCCTGCACTGCATGATTTACATATGTTTGCTGAAAACCTGCACAAATACATGGTTTCTAGAGTCTAAGCCCTGTCTAAGCTAAAGTGCAATCGGAAAGTATTCACACCCCTTTACATTTTCCAAATTTTGTGACTTTACAGCCTTCTTCTAAAATTGATTTAAAAAAAACTAAATCTCATCGATCTACACACAATGAAAAAAGGAAAACAGGTTTTTAAAAATGTTTAAAAAAAAACGTATTTACTTAAGTAATCAGACACTTTGCTATGAGACTCGAAATTGGTGTATACTGAAGCATGGTTGTGGCAGCATCATGTCTTTAAGGAAACCTGGCACCATCTCTACTGTGAAGCATGGTGGTGGCAGCATCATGTCTGGAGGAAACCTGGCACTATCTCTACTGTGAAGCATGGTGGTGGCAGCTCAGGAACTCAGACAGTTTTTATTTGTAATATATTAGCAAAAATGCTGAAAAATCTTTTGTGTGCTTATTCATTATGAGGTATTGTGTTTAGATTGATGAGGAAAAAATGCTACAAGACCATGGTGCTTGCCTACGGAGCTGTGAGGGGAACGGCACCTCACTACCTCCAGGCTCTGATCAGGCCCTACACCCAAACAAGGGCACTGCGTTCATCCACCTCTGGCCTGCTCGCCTCCCTACCACTGAGGAAGTACAGTTCCCGCTCAGCCCAGTCAAAACTGTTCGCTGCTCTGGCCCCCCAATGGTGGAACAAACTCCCTCACGACGCCAGGACAGCGGAGTCAATCACCACCTTCCGGAGACACCTGAAACCCCACCTCTTTAAGGAATACCTAGGATAGGATAAAGTAATCCTTCTCCCCCTCCCCCCTTAAAAGACCTAGATGCACTATTGTAAAGTGGCTGTTCCACTGGATGTCATAAGGTGAAAGCACCAATTTGTAAGTCGCTCTGGATAAGAGCGTCTGCTAAATGACTTAAATGTAAATGTAAATGTAAATGCTATTTCATCTATTTTAGAAATACATCTGTGGACATGGACAAAAATGTCCAAAATGTGGAAAAAGTCAAGGTGTCTGAACGCTTTGCGAATGCACGTATGTTTTCAGAAAGTCATACCAAAGATAATTTTGCTATTTGATTTAGAATTTTAAGAAACTTGAATTATAAAAAATATATATATACTATTTTCTGAAAAAAAAATGTTTGGGCTATTAGTAATCCCTTATTTTTGTCATTAAACAGTCTCCGTATATAGAGTACTTCCTGTCACGCCCTGACCATAGTCATAGTTGGATGTCTAGTTTGTCTGTTTCTGTGTTTGGCCTGATATGGTTCTCAATCAGAGGCAGGTGTTAGTCGTTGTCTCTGATTGGGAACCATATTTAGGTAGCCTGTTTTGTCATTGTGGGTTGTGGGTGATTGTCTATGTTAGTTGCTTGTGTCAGCATAGTTCTTATAGCGTCACGGTCGTTTGTTATTCAGTGCTTTCGTTAATTAAAATATCATCATGAACACATACCACGCTGCATATTGGTCCGCTTCTTACGACGATCGTGACACTTCCATTAATATTTTCTACTGGTACAGGGGGACCTTCAGACGAGGCTTGTGAGGCCTGCGGGCGTACTACAGCAAAACAACAGACATGTACAGTATTAGTCAAAAGTTTGGACACAACAACTCATTCAAGAGTTTTTCTTTATTGTTCTTTATTTTTACTATTTTCTACATTGTAGAATAGTAGTGAAGAAATCAAAACTATGAAATAACATATGGAATCATGTAGTAACCAAAAAAGTGTTAAAAAAATCACAATATATTTTACTTTTGAGATTCTTCAAAGTAGTCACCCTTTGTCTTGATGACAGTTTATCAACCTCTGGGGAGGTTCCCATTGCTTGGAAGGCAGCCACGGTTCGTCCTTTATTTAAAGGGGGAGATCAATCTGATCCTAACTGTTATAGGCCTATTTTGCCTTGTTTATCAAAAGTGTTGGAAAAACTTGTCAATAATCAACTGACTGCCTTTCTTGTTGTCTGTAGTATTCTCTCGGGTATGCAATCTAGTTTCTGCTCCGGTTATGGATGTGTCACTGAAACCTTAAAGGTCCTAAGTGATCCTGGCTGGGTTGGCGTCCCCCTTGGGTTGTGCCGTGGCGGAGACCTTTGTGGGCTATACTCGGCCTTGTCTCAGGATGGTAAGTTGGTGGTTGAAGATATCCCTCTAGTGGTGTGGGGGCTGTGCTTTGGCAAAGTGGGTGGGGTTGTATCCTCCCTGTTTGGCCCTGTCCGGGGGTGTCCTCGGATGGCGCCACAGTGTCTCCTGACCCCTCCTGTCTCAGCCTCCAGTATTTATGCTGCAGTAGTTTATGTGTCGGGGGGCTGGGGTCAGTTTTTTATATCTGAAGTACTTCTCCTGTCCTATTCGGTGTCCTGTGTGAATCTAAGTGTGCTCATTTACCACCTTCACAAGTGCAGTCTCAGTGCTATGATGGGGTCTAAAACCAGACTGAAGCATTTCGTATACATTGTTTGTCTTCAGGAAGGCAGTGAGTTGCTGCGCAACAGCCTTTTCTAACATTTTTGAGAGGAATGGAAGATTCGATATAGGCCGATAGTTTTTTAAAATATTTTCTGGGTCAAGGTTTTATTACTGCCACTTTTAGTGAGTTTGGTACACATCCGGTGGATAGAGAGCCGTTTATTATGTTCAACATAGGAGGGCCAAGCACAGGAAGCAGCTCTTTCAGTAGTTTAGTTGGAATAGGGTCCAGTATGCAGCTTGAAGGTTTAGAGGCCATGATTATTTTCATCATTGTGTCAAGAGATATAGTACTAAAACACTTGAGCGTCTCTCTTGATCCTAGGTCCTGGCAGAGTTGTGCAGACTCAGGACAACTGAGCTTTGAACGAATACGCAGACTTAAAGAGGAGTCCGTAATTTGCTTTCTAATAATCATAATCTTTTCCTCAAAGAAGTTCATGAATTTATCACTGCTAAAGTGAAAGTCATCCTCTCTTGGGGAATGCTGCTTTTTAGTTAGCTTTGCGACAGTATCAAAAAAGCAATTTCGGATTGTTCTTATTTTCATCAATTAAGTTAGAAAAATAGGATGATCGAGCAGCAGTAAGGGCTCTTCGGTACTGCACGGTACTGTCTTTCCAAGCTAGTCGGAACTTCCAGTTTGGTGTGGCGCCATTTCCGTTCCAATTTTCTGGAAGCTTGCTTCAGAGCTTGGGGATTTTCTGTGTACCAGGGAGCTAGTTTCTTATGAGAAATGTTAAAGTAGGTAGTCACCTTATGCAAGCACATATCAAAGCTGCAGGCTAAAGTTAAATCTAGACTTGGTTTCCTCTATCGTAATCGCTCCTCTTTCACATCAGCTGCCAAACTAACCCTGATTCAGATGACCATCCCACCCATGCTAGATCACAGAGACATAACATATATGTCTGCAGGTAAGGGTGCTCTCGAGCGGCTAGATGTTCTTTACCATTCGGGCATCAGATTTGCCACCAATGCTCCTTATAGGACACATCACTGCACTTGATCCTCCTCTGTCTCTCTTGTCAAGATGTTTGTTTTGTCCTATTTTTGTATTCTTAATCCCAGGAGGCCTTTTGTCTTTTGGTAGACCGTCATTGTAAATACGGATTTGTTCTGAACTGACTTGCCTAGTTAAATAAAATTTAAAAAATACACAGATATTAGTGTGTAGCACAAACTGTTCGGACACTACAGACAAGTTGGCAGATCGGCTGAACCGACTTTAGACGAGTCCCAATACACTGGTGTAGAGCTAGAGGGAGAACACCGTTGTGTACCCCTTTCCATTGAGGGGTAATAGTTTGTACGTCAACCTTTCAGACGCTGCAGACGATATTGGTCTGACAAACACCGCTCTAGCTCGCACCTCTGTGGATGTGGTGGATTGAGACGCATGCAATGAAATAAACAGATACACTACAGGACCAAAAGTATGTGGACACCATTTCATTCCAAAATCATTGGCATTATAATGGAGTTGGTCCCCACTTTGCTGCTATAACTGAGTCCACTCTTCTGGGAATGTTTTCCACTAGCTGTTGCAACATTGCTGCGGGGACTTGCTTCCATTCAGCCACAAGAGCATTAGTGATGTCGAGCACTGTTAGGAGATTAGGTCTGGCTTGCAGTCAGCATTCCAATTCATCCCAAAGGTGTTTGATGGGGTTGAGGTCAGGGCTGGAACAGGAAAGGGCCTTCTCCAAACTGTTGCCACAAAGTTGGAGGCACATAATTGTCTAGAATGTCATTGTATGCTGTAGTGTTAAGATCTATCTTCACTGGAACTAAGGGGCTTAGCCCAGACCATGAAAACAGCCCCAGACCATTATTCCTCCTCCACCAAACTTTACAGTTGGCACTATGCATTCGGACAGGTAGCGTTCTCCTGGCATTCACCAAACACAGATTTGTCTGTCGGACTGCCAGATGGTGAAGCATTATTCATCACTCCATCACTGCTTCAGAGTCCGATGGCGGCGAGCTTTACACTCAATAAATCAATCAATCAAATGTTTTTGTAAAGCCCTTTTTACATCAGCAGATGTCACAAAGTGCTTATACAGTAACCCAGCCTAAAACCCCAAACATGAAATCCCTAGAATGGCCAGAACCTAGGAAGAAACCTAGAGAGGAACCAGGCTATGAGGGGTGGCCAGTCGTCTTCTGGCTGTACTCCACTCCAGCCGACGCTTGGCATTGCGCATGGTGATCTTAGGCTTGTCTGCGGCTGCTCGGCAATGGAAACCCCTTTTATGAAGCTGGAAAGGTGGCATCCTATGACGATGCCACGTTGAAATGTCACTGAGTTCTTCAGTAAAGCCATTCTACTGCCAATGTTTGTCTATTTACATGACATAGCTGTTCTAAATGCATGCTTCTCCAGAATCACACTTATTATTGTGTTTTTGTCCTTTTTTGGGGGGGTCTAACCCCTTTGCTTCTTCTGTGCTGTGTGCACCTTCCCATTTTTCTCTCACTCATACACACTAACAGAAATAACAACAAAGCTGAGAGATCACTTCTTCGTCTCTGACAAGTGGTTTCAACTTGCTATTTGCGTTTGAGGTTGGGTCCAACAGGGTCACATGGACAACAACACATATAAAAGAGAAGTTAACCTTTCTCATGATACCCTTTTTTCACGTCTCAACTCCTAAAATGATGTGCAGAGCAGACTACTGAAACATCACGACTGTTGTATACATGTGCAGTAAGCATTAAACACAATTATCTAAGGAGTTGGTATCTTGTTCTCATTCTGAGAAGTTAGGTAGGTCACTTAATACCAACATTTGCTCAAATTTTACACTGATGAATATAATTCAAAAAAAAAAAGTTGAAGGAACTGAAAGCACCAAGAAGATGAGAAGGATCAGTTTGTTGGGCTTAGTTTTTGCACAGTTTTAACCAATTGTTAGCCTCTAATGTGTGATCATTGAGCAACACAACATTATTCACTTATCGTCGTGCTCGTTCTGTCTTATTCTCCCTCTGGTTTCTGCTTAGTCACACTACAAGTGCCATCACTGCACAAGAAACAGGAACACTGACATTGTATTGTTAGAGAGATAGAACAACAACAACGCAGCCACTGCCAGCTAGCCTACTTCAGCAGTACTGTATCATTTGAATTATTTTAGTCAATAAGATTCCTGCTACGTAAGCTTAACTTTCTGAACATTCGAGACGTGTAGTCCATTTGTCATTCCAATCTCCTTTGCATTAGCGTAGCCTCTTCTGTAGCCTGTCAACTATGTGTCTGTCTATCCCTGTTCTCTCCTCTCTGCACAGAACATACAAACGCTCCACACCGCGTGGCCGCGGCCACTCTAATCTGGTGGTCCCAGCGCGCACGACCCACGTGGAGTTCCAGGTCTCCGGTAGCCTCTGGAACTGCCGATCTGCGGCCAACAAGGCAGAGTTCATCTCAGCCTATGCCTCCCTCCAGTCCCTCGACTTCTTGGCACTGACGGAAACATGGATCACCACAGATAACACTGCTACTCCTACTGCTCTCTCTTCGTCCGCCCACGTGTTCTCGCACACCCCGAGAGCTTCTGGTCAGCGGGGTGGTGGCACCGGGATCCTCATCTCTCCCAAGTGGTCATTCTCTCTTTCTCCCCTTACCCATCTGTCTATCGCCTCCTTTGAATTCCATGCTGTCACAGTTACCAGCCCTTTCAAGCTTAACATCCTTATCATTTATCGCCCTCCAGGTTCCCTCGGAGAGTTCATCAATGAGCTTGATGCCTTGATAAGCTCCTTTCCTGAGGATGGCTCACCTCTCACAGTTCTGGGCGACTTTAACCTCCCCACGTCTACCTTTGACTCATTCCTCTCTTCCTCCTTCTCTTTCCACTCCTCTCCTCTTTTTTGACCTCACCCTCTCACCTTCCCCCTCTACTCCTTGCTCCTCACGATGGCAACACCCATCTTTTTAAAGCCAACACCTCATTTGGCCGCCTTTCGTTTACTCTGCTGCCTGTGACTGGAACAAACTGCAAAAATTGATTGGAGACTTTGACCTCACCCTCTCACCTTCCCCTGCTCTATCTCAGGTCAAAATGAGAACAGGCAAATACGCTCGACCTCATCTTTACTAGATGCTGTTCTTCCACTAACCTCACTGCAACTCCCCTCCAAGTCTCCGACCACTACCTTGTATCCTTTTCCCTCTTGCTCTCATCCAACACTTCCCACACTGTCCCTACTCGGATGGTATCGCGCCGTCCCAATCTTCGCTCTCTCTCCCCCGCTACTCTCTCCTCTTCCATCCTATCATCTCTTCCCTCTGCTCAAACCTTCTCCAACCTATCTCCTGATTCTGCCTCCTCAACCCTCCTCTCCTCCCTTTCTGCATCCCTTGATTCTCTATGTCCCCTATCCTCCAGGCCGGCTCGGTCCTCCCCTCCTGCTCCGTGGCTCGACGACTCATTGCGAGCTCACAGAACAGGGCTCCGGGCAGCCGAGCGGAAATGGAGGAAAACTCGCCTCCCTGCGGACCTGGCATCCTTTCACTCCCTCCTCTCTACATTTTCCTCTTCTGTCTCTGCTGCTAAAGCCACTTTCTACCACTCTAAAGTCCAAGCATCTGCCTCTAACCCTAGGAAGCTCTTTGCCACCTTCTCCTCCCTACTGAATCCTCCTCCCCCCCCCCTCCTCCCTCTCTGCAGATGACTTCGTCAACCATTTTGAAAAGAAGGTCGACGACATCCGATCCTCGTTTGCTAAGTCAAACGACACCGCTGGTTCTGCTCACACTGCCCTACCCTGTGCTCTGACCTCTTTCTCCCCTCTCTCTCCAGATGAAATCTCGCGTCTTGTGACGGCCGGCCGCCCAACAACCTGCCCGCTTGACCCTATTCCCTCCTCTCTTCTCCAGACCATTTCCGGAGACCTTCTCCCTTACCTCACCTCGCTCATCAACTCATCCCTGACCGCTGGCTACGTCCCTTCTGTCTTCAAGAGAGCGAGAGTTGCACCCCTTCTGAAAAAACCTACACTCGATCCCTCCGATGTCAACAACTACAGACCAGTATCCCTTCTTTCTTTTCTCTCCAAAACTCTTGAACGTGCCGTCCTTGGCCAGCTCTCCCGCTATCTCTCTCAGAATGACCTTCTTGATCCAAATCAGTCAGGTTTCAAGACTAGTCATTCAACTGAGACTGCTCTTCTCTGTATCACGGAGGCGCTCCGCACTGCTAAAGCTAACTCTCTCTCCTCTGCTCTCATCCTTCTAGACCTATCGGCTGCCTTCGATACTGTGAACCATCAGATCCTCCTCTCCACCCTCTCCGAGTTGGGCATCTCCGGCGCGGCCCATGCTTGGATTGCGTCCTACCTGACAGGTCGCTCCTACCAGGTGGCGTGGCGAGAATCTGTCTCCTCACCACGCGCTCTCACCACTGGCATCCCCCAGGGCTCTGTTCTAGGCCCTCTCCTATTCTCGCTATACACCAAGTCACTTGGCTCTGTCATAACCTCACATGGTCTCTCCTATCATTGCTATGCAGACGACACACAATTAATCTTCTCCTTTCCCCCTTCTGATGACCAGGTGGCGAATCGCATCTCTGCATGTCTGGCAGACATATCAGTGTGGATGACGGATCACCACCTCAAGCTGAACCTCGGCAAGACGGAGCTGCTCTTCCTCCCGGGGAAGGACTGCCCGTTCCATGATCTCGCCATCACGGTTGACAACTCCATTGTGTCCTCCTCCCAGAGTGCTAAGAACCTTGGCGTGATCCTGGACAACACCCTGTCGTTCTCAACTAACATCAAGGCGGTGGCCCGTTCTTGTAGGTTCATGCTCTACAACATCCGCAGAGTACGACCCTGCCTCACACAGGAAGCAGCGCAGGTCCTAATCCAGGCACTTGTCATCTCCCGTCTGGATTACTGCAACTCGCTGTTGGCTGGGCTCCCTGCCTGTGCCATTAAACCCCTACAACTCATCCAGAACGCCGCAGCCCGTCTGGTGTTCAACCTTCCCAAGTTCTCTCACATCACCCCGCTCCTCCGCTCTCTCCACTGGCTTCCAGTTGAAGCTCGCATCCGCTACAAGACCATGGTGCTTGCCTACGGAGCTGTGAGGGGAACGGCACCTCAGTACCTCCAGGCTCTGATCAGGCCCTACACCCAAACAAGGGCACTGCGTTCATCCACCTCTGGCCTGCTCGCCTCCCTACCACTGAGGAAGTACAGTTCCCGCGCAGCCCAGTCAAAACTGTTCGCTGCTCTGGCCCCCCAATGGTGGAACAAACTCCCTCACGACGCCAGGACAGCGGAGTCAATCACCACCTTCCGGAGACACCTGAAACCCCACCTCTTTCAGGAATACCTAGGATAGGATAAAGTAATCCTTCTCACCCCCACCTCCCCCTTAAAAGATTTAGATGCACTATTGTAAAGTGGCTGTTCCACTGGATGTCTTAAGGTGAACGCACCAATTTGTAAGTCGCTCTGGATAAGAGCGTCTGCTAAATGACTTAAATGTAAATGTATTGTAATATATTGTATTGTAATGTATTGTATTGTAATGTATTGTATTGTATTGTAATGTATTGTAATGCATTGTATTGTAATGTATTGTATTGTATTGTAATGTATTGTATTGTAATGTATTGTAATGTATTGTATTGTATTGTAATGTAATGTAATGTATTGTAATGTAATGTATTGTAAAGTAATGTATTGTAATGTAATGTATTGTAATGTATTGTAATGTATTGTATTGTAATGTATTGTAATGTATTGTATTGTATTGTATTGTAATGTATTGTATTGTAATGTATTGTATAGATGCACTACTGTTCCACTGGATGTCATAATGTAATGCATTTGTAAGTCGCTCTGGATTCTGTAATGTAATGATTAAATGTATTGTAATGTATTGTAATGTAATGTATTGTAATGTAATGTATTGTAATGTAAATATTATTGTATGCTGTAATGTATTGTAAATTGTATTGTATTGTATTGTAATGTATTGTAATGTACTTGTATTGTAATGTATTGTATTGTATTATAATGTAATGTAATGTAGCATATTGTAATGTATTGTATTGCTAATGTATTGTAATGTATTGTATATGTATTATTATTGTAATGTATTGTAATGTATTGTATTGTATTGTAATGTATGTAATGTATTGTAATGTATTATAATGTATTGTATTGTATTGTAATGTATTGTAATGTATTGTAATGTATTGTATTGTAATGTATTGTATTGTATAGATGCACTACTGTTCCACTGGATGTCATAAGGTGAATGCATAATTTGTAGCGCTACTGGATATTATAGCGTACTGTAAATTACTTAAATGTAATGTAAATGTGTGATCAATTGTATACACCTATCACCAACTGATGTGGCTGAAATAGCCAAATCAGCTAATTTGAATAGCATGTGCTGTATACTTTTTATATTATAGCATACTGCTGTATATAGTGTATATTATAGCATACTGCTGTATATAGTGTATATTATAGCATACTGCTGTATATATAGTGTATATTATAGCATACTGCTGTATATAGTGTATATTATAGCATACCACTGTATATATAGTGTTTATTATAGCATATTGCTGTATATATAGTGTATATTATAGCATATTGCTGTATATATAGTGTATATTATAGCATACTGCTTTGTGTATACTGTTTATTATAGCATACTGCTGTATATACTGTTTATTATAGCATACTTGTCACGCCCTGGTCTTTATTTAAGTATTTTGTTTTTTTCTTCATGTATTGGGTCAGGCCAGGGTGTGGCATGGAGTTTTTCTATTGTGGTGTGTTTTGTCTAGGTTTTGGTGTGTATGTTAGTGGGATTGTAGCTTAGTATTGTTCTAGGAAAGTCTATGGCTGTACTGGTAGTGGTTCTCAATCAGAGGCAGGTGGTTATCGTTGTCTCTGATTGGGAACCATATTTAGTGTATATTATAGCAGCCATATTCTTTGTTGTATATGTAGGTGATTGTCCTTAGTGTCCTTGTTCCTGTCTAGGTTAGGTTACATCAGTATAGGCTGTTTATTATAGGTTTTCGTTTGTTTATTGTTTTTATAGATATTGTATTTAGATTCGTGTTACGTTTGTTTATTAAAACATGGATCAAAATCTACACGCTGCAGTTTGGTCCGACTCTCCTTCACCATTAGAAAACCGTTACAATACTGCTGTATATACTGTTTATTATAGCATATTGCTGTATAGAGTGTGCATACGTAAGGCATCTATTATATGTTCCTTATTTAACCCTCTGGTTCCCCCATGGTTTTTGTGCGTATTTGTTCATTGTAAGTTGGTCTGTATTTGTGAGCTTGATTATTTTCCATCTTTGAATATTTGTTGTTTCTGTGTCACATCACATTCTGTTATAGACATTATATATCTGGATCACATTCTGTTATAGACAATATATATCTGGATCACATTCTGTTATAGACATTAAATATCTGGATCACATTCTGTTATAGACATTATATATCTGGATCACATTCTGTTATAGACATTATATATCTGGATCACATTCTGTTATAGACATTATATATCTGGATCACATTCTGTTATTATAGGATATCTGGATGACATTCTGTTATAGACATTATATATCTGGATCACATTCTGTTATAGACATATCTGGATCACATTCTGTTATAGACATATCTGGATCACATTCTGTTATAGACATATCTGGATCACATTGTGTTATAGACATTATATATCTGGATCACATTCTGTTATAGACATTATATATCTGGATCACATTGTGTTATAGACATTATATATCTGGATCACATTCTGTTATAGACATTATATATCTGGATCACATTCTGTTATAGACATTATATATCTGGATCACATTCTGTTATAGACATTATATATCTGGATCACATTCTGTTATAGACATATCTGGATCACATTCTGTTATAGACATTATATGTCTGGATCACATTCTGTTATAGACATATCTGGATCACATTCTGTTATAGACATATCTGGATCACATTCTGTTATAGACATTATATATCTGGATCACATTCTGTTATAGACATTATATATCTGGATCACATTCTGTTATAGACATTAAATATCTGGATCACATTCTGTTATAGACATATCTGGATCACATTGTGTTATAGACATTATATATCTGGATCACATTCTGTTATAGACATATCTGGATCACATTCTGTTATAGACATATCTGTTATCATATTGTGTTATAGACATTATATATCTGGATCACATTCTGTTATAGATATATCTGGATCACATTCTGTTATAGACATTATATATCTGGATCACATTCTGTTATAGACATATCTGGATCACATTCTGTTATAGACATTATATATCTGGATCACATTATGTTATAGACATATCTGGATCACATTCTGTTATAGACATATCTGGATCACATTCTGTTATAGACATTATATATCTGGATCACATTCTGTTATAGACATTATATATCTGGATCACATTCTGTTATAGACATTAAATATCTGGATCACATTCTGTTATAGACATATCTGGATCACATTGTGTTATAGACATTATATATCTGGATCACATTCTGTTATAGACATATCTGGATCACATTCTGTTATAGACATATCTGGATCACATTCTGTTATAGACATATCTGGATCACATTGTGTTATAGACATTATATATCTGGATCACATTCTGTTATAAACATTATATATCTGGAGCACATTCTGTTATAAACATTATATATCTGGATCACATTCTGTTATAGACATTATATATCTGGATCACATTCTGTTATAGACATATCTGGATCACATTCTGTTATAGACATTATATATCTGGATCACATTCTGTTATAGACATTATATATCTGGATCACATTCTGTTATAGACATTATATCTGGATCACGTTCTGTTATAGACATATCTGGATCACATTCTGTTATAGACATTATATATCTGGATCACATTCTGTTATAGACATTATATATCTGGATCACATTCTGTTATAGACATTATACATCTGGATCACATTCTGTTATAGACATACATCTGGATCACATTCTGTTATAGACATTATACTGTACATATGGATCACATTCTGTTATAGACATATCTGGATCACATTCTGTTATAGACATTATACTGTACATATGGATCATATTCGGTTACAGACATGTAATGTATGGATCACATTCTGTTATAGACATTATATATCTGGATCACATTCTGTTATAGACATTATATATCTGGATCACATTCTGTTATAGACATTTAATGTAAGGATCACATTCTGTTATAGACATTATATATCTGGATCACATTCTGTTATAGACATTATATATCTGGATCACATTCTGTTATAGACATATCTGGATCACATTCTGTTATAGACATTTAATGTAAGGATCACATTCTGTTATAGACATATCTGGATCACATTCTGTTATAGACATTATATATCTGGATCACATTCTGTTATAGACATTATATATCTGGATCACATTCTGTTATAGACATTATATATCTGGATCACATTCTGTTATAGACATATCTGGATCACATTCTGTTATAGACATATCTGGATCACATTCTGTTATAGACATATCTGGATCACATTCTGTTATAGACATATCTGGATCACATTCTGTTATAGACATTATATATCTGGATCACATTCTGTTATAGACATTATATATCTGGATCACATTCTGTTATAGACATATCTGGATCACATTCTGTTATAGACATTATATATCTGGATCACATTCTGTTATAGACATTATATATCTGGATCACATTCTGTTATAGACATATCTGGATCACATTCTGTTATAGACATTAAATATCTGGATCACATTCTGTTATAGACATTATATATCTGGATCACATTCTGTTATAGACATATCTGGATCACATTCTGTTATAGACATTATATATCTGGATCACATTCTGTTATAGACATTATATATCTGGATCACATTCTGTTATAGACATATCTGGATCACATTCTGTTATAGACATTATATATCTGGATCACATTCTGTTATAGACATATCTGGATCACATTCTGTTATAGACATATCTGGATCACATTCTGTTATAGACATATCTGGATCACATTGTGTTATAGACATTATATATCTGGATCACATTCTGTTATAGACATTATATATCTGGATCACATTGTGTTATAGACATTATATATCTGGATCACATTCTGTTATAGACATTATATATCTGGATCACATTCTGTTATAGACATTATATATCTGGATCACATTCTGTTATAGACATTATATATCTGGATCACATTCTGTTATAGACATATCTGGATCACATTCTGTTATAGACATTATATATCTGGATCACATTCTGTTATAGACATATCTGGATCACATTCTGTTATAGACATATCTGGATCACATTCTGTTATAGACATTATATATCTGGATCACATTCTGTTATAGACATTATATATCTGGATCACATTCTGTTATAGACATTAAATATCTGGATCACATTCTGTTATAGACATATCTGGATCACATTGTGTTATAGACATTATATATCTGGATCACATTCTGTTATAGACATATCTGGATCACATTCTGTTATAGACATATCTGGATCACATTGTGTTATAGACATTATATATCTGGATCACATTCTGTTATAGATATATCTGGATCACATTCTGTTATAGACATTATATATCTGGATCACATTCTGTTATAGACATATCTGGATCACATTCTGTTATAGACATTATATATCTGGATCACATTATGTTATAGACATATCTGGATCACATTCTGTTATAGACATATCTGGATCACATTCTGTTATAGACATTATATATCTGGATCACATTCTGTTATAGACATTATATATCTGGATCACATTCTGTTATAGACATTAAATATCTGGATCACATTCTGTTATAGACATATCTGGATCACATTGTGTTATAGACATTATATATCTGGATCACATTCTGTTATAGACATATCTGGATCACATTCTGTTATAGACATATCTGGATCACATTCTGTTATAGACATATCTGGATCACATTGTGTTATAGACATTATATATCTGGATCACATTCTGTTATAAACATTATATATCTGGATCACATTCTGTTATAAACATTATATATCTGGATCACATTCTGTTATAGACATTATATATCTGGATCACATTCTGTTATAGACATATCTGGATCACATTCTGTTATAGACATTATATATCTGGATCACATTCTGTTATAGACATTATATATCTGGATCACATTCTGTTATAGACATTATATATCTGGATCACGTTCTGTTATAGACATATCTGGATCACATTCTGTTATAGACATTATATATCTGGATCACATTCTGTTATAGACATTATATATCTGGATCACATTCTGTTATAGACATTATACATCTGGATCACATTCTGTTATAGACATTATACATCTGGATCACATTCTGTTATAGACATTATACTGTACATATGGATCACATTCTGTTATAGACATATCTGGATCACATTCTGTTATAGACATTATACTGTACATATGGATCATATTCGGTTACAGACATGTAATGTATGGATCACATTCTGTTATAGACATTATATATCTGGATCACATTCTGTTATAGACATTATATATCTGGATCACATTCTGTTATAGACATTTAATGTAAGGATCACATTCTGTTATAGACATTATATATCTGGATCACATTCTGTTATAGACATTATATATCTGGATCACATTCTGTTATAGACATTATATATCTGGATCACATTCTGTTATAGACATTATATATCTGGATCACATTCTGTTATAGACATATCTGGATCACATTCTGTTATAGACATATCTGGATCACATTCTGTTATAGACATATCTGGATCACATTCTGTTATAGACATATCTGGATCACATTCTGTTATAGACATTATATATCTGGATCACATTCTGTTATAGACATTATATATCTGGATCACATTCTGTTATAGACATATCTGGATCACATTCTGTTATAGACATTATATATCTGGATCACATTCTGTTATAGACATTATATATCTGGATCACATTCTGTTATAGACATTTAATGTAAGGATCACATTCTGCTATATTCCAGACTCAATCCAACCATTCCCATTACATTTATTACCGTTCTGTTCTGTAAGCATATGTTGAATCTTCACGGTACGTTTAGTGATTTAGGATTCTCAGCTTCCTCATATTTCAATCAGGAACAGAGTCAGTTCTGTTATTTTATCATTTCATTCGGGAAGACCATAACAATTACAACAAGCTGAAATAATTTACCTCTCCCCCATTCTTATTTTCTTACATACCCACAATTTTTTACAATGAAAAATGTATTGCTTGAAAAGGGTTGAGCCATATTCAAATAGAGCAATAGCAGCAAGTTGAAGGTTTTAATCAATAGTATGGATTGTGGTGTCTATAGTATGGATGGTGGTGTCAATACTATGGATTGTGGTGTCAATACTATGGATTGTGGTGTCTATAGTATGGATTGTGGTGTCTGTAGTAGGGATTGTGGCGTCTATAGTATGGATTGTGGTGTCTGTAGTATGGATTGTGGTGTCTGCAGTATGGATTGTGGTGTCTATACTATGGATTGTGGTGTCTATAGTATGGATTGTGGTGTCTATACTATGGATTGTGGTGTCTATAGTATGGATTGTGGTGTCAATACTATGGATTGTGGTGTCTATACTATGGATTGTGGTGTCTATACTATGGATTGTGGTGTCTATACTATGGATTGTGGTGTCTATACTATGGATTGTGGTGTCTATAGTATGGATTGTGGTGTCAATACAGTATGGATTGTGGTGTCTATAGTATGGATTGTGGTGTCTACAGTATGGATTGTGGTGTCTATAGTATGGATTGTGGTGTCAATACTATGGATTGTGGTGTCTATAGTATGGATTGTGGTGTCAATACTATGGATTGTGGTGTCTATAGTATGGATTGTGGTGTCTACATGGATTGTGGATTGTGGTGTCTATAGTATGGATTGTGGTGTGAGCCAAGTTGTTGTGTTGTGTAGCTTCCTTCTAACTTTCTAGAGGACTTTACATCTCTGTCAACTCTATCTAAAGTATACTATTGATTTATGTTTGCAATACAATCATTTAAATGTTTTATCAATGTGGTGGCAATTGGCCAATATTTAAATGAGACAATGGAAGTGTTATCATGCCAAAATGCAGATAAGGTGCGTTCAGTCCACTAGTCGGATCGACTCTGTCTATGGTGGAAAGACAAGATAATGACGAGCACTGACAAGAAGAACGATCATTGTTTGGAGTAAGGTAGTGGTTCACTCATTGAATTAATATCTTATAAGAAACTATTACTTTCAATGGTAAAACAGCAAAACATAATCCCAAATCAAGTGTTACTTGTCACATACACATGGTTAGCAGTGCGAGTGTAGCGAAATGCTTGTGGTCATTCAAACAAATATTCAACAAATAGACGTTACTTTGCATGGAGATCAAATGAAAATGTTTGTTAATCTGTAGACACAGGGAAGAGCTAAGACATCTTCCAAGTAGCTGGGGGGATCAGAACAAGTAGCTGGGGGAGGGGGGGTCACAACAAGTAGCTGGGGGGGATCAGAACAAGTTGCTGGGGGGTCACAACAAGTAGCTGGGGGGGATCAGAACAAGTAGCTGGGGGAGGGGGGTCACAACAAGTAGCTGGGGGGGAGGGGGTCACAACAAGTAGCTGGGGGGGATCAGAACAAGTAGCTGGGGGTCACAACAAGTAGCTGGGGGATCATAACAAGTTGCTGGGGGGTCACAACAAGTAGCTGGGGGCAACAAGTGCTGGGGGAGGGGGATCAGAACAAGTAGCTGTGGGGGGTCACAACAAGTAGCTGGGGGGGATCAGAACAAGTAGCTGGGGGGAGGGGGTCACAACAAGTAGCTGGGGGGGGGGGGTCACAACAAGTAGCTGGGGGGATCAGAACAAGTAGCTGGGGGGAGGGGGTCACAACAAGTAGCTGGGGGGAGGGGGTCACAACAAGTAGCTGGGGGATCAGAACAAGTTGCTGGGGGGGTCACAACAAGTAGCTGGGGGAGGTCACAACAGGTAGCTGTGGGGGGGTTCACAACAGGTAGCTGGGGGTCACAACAAGTAGCTGGGGGGTCACAACAGGTAGCTGTGGGGGGGGTCACAACAAGTAGCGGGGGGTCACAACAAGTAGCTGTGGGGGGGACAACAAGTAGCTGGGGGGTCACAAGTAGCTGGGGGTCACAACAAGTAGCTGGGGGGTCACAACAAGTAGCTGGGGGAGGTCATAACAAGTAGCTGGGGGTCACAACAAGTAGCTGGGGGAGTAACAAGTAGCTGGGGGTCACAACAAGTAGCTGGGGGTCACAACAAGTAGCTGGGGGAGGGGTAGCTGGGGGTCACAACAAGTAGCTGGGGGAGTCACAACAAGTAGCTGGGGGGTCATAACAAGTAGCTGGGGGAGGTTATAACAAGTAGCTGGGGGTCACAACAGGTAGCTGGGGGGTCATAACAAGTAGCTGGGGGAGGTTATAACAAGTAGCTGGGGGTCACAACAGGTAGCTGGGGGGGGTCACAACAAGTAGCTGGGGGTCACAACAAGTAGCTGGGGGTCATAACAAGTAGCTGGGGGAGGTTATAACAAGTAGCTGGGGGGTCACAACAGGTAGCTGGGGGGGGGTCACAACAAGTAGCTGGGGGGTCACAACAAGTAGCTGGGGGGGGTCACAACAAGTAGCTGGGGGTCACAACAAGTAGCTGGGGGAGGTTATAACAAGTAGCTGGGGGGTCACAACAAGTAGCTGGGGGAGGTTATAACAAGTAGCTGGGGGGTCACAACAAGTAGCTGGGGGGGGTCATAACAAGTAGCTGGGGGAGGTTATAACAAGTAGCTGGGGGGTCACAACAGGTAGCTGGGGGGGGTCACAACAAGTAGCTGGGGGTCACAACAAGTAGCTGGGGGGGTCATAACAAGTAGCTGGGGGAGGTTATAACAAGTAGCTGGGGGGTCACAACAGGTAGCTGGGGGGTCACAACAAGTAGCTGGGGGGTCACAACAAGTAGCTGGGGGTCACAACAAGTAGCTGGGGGGTCACAACAAGTAGCTGGGGGAGGTCATAACAAGTAGCTGGGGGGTCACAACAAGTAGCTGGGGGGTCACAA
This sequence comes from Oncorhynchus nerka, assembly GCF_034236695.1. Classification (NCBI taxonomy): domain Eukaryota; kingdom Metazoa; phylum Chordata; class Actinopteri; order Salmoniformes; family Salmonidae; genus Oncorhynchus; species Oncorhynchus nerka. The sequence goes on along the minus strand of NC_088409.1, from coordinate 104,131,275 downwards.
CAAGTAGCTGGGGGGTCACAACAAGTAGCTGGGGGGTCACAACAAGTAGCTGGGGGGTCACAACAAGTAGCTGGGGGTCACAACAAGTAGCTGGGGGGTCACAACAAGTAGCTGGGGGTCACAACAAGTAGCTGGGGGGGTCACAACAAGTAGCTGGGGGGTCACAACAGGTAGCTGTGGGGGTCACAACAAGTAGCTGGGGGGTCACAACAAGTAGCTGGGGGGTCACAACAAGTAGCTGGGGGGTCACAACAAGTAGCTGGGGGTCATAACAAGTAGCTGGGGGGTCACAACAAGTAGCTGGGGGGTCACAACAAGTAGCTGGGGGGGGTCACAACAAGTAGCTGGGGGGTCACAACAAGTAGCTGGGGGTCACAACAAGTAGCTGGGGGTCATAACAACATTCACACGTTCAATACAGTGGAAACAACCTTGTGTGCCAGAGAATCCACTACAGCAACAAATAAACTCTGGCTGGTCTAAATCATAGATTTTTTAAAGGTTTACTGAATAAAAAGTCAAAATATTTGCATTGCAGATTTACCTGGCAAGCATGGATCCATAGGATTAACCAATAGGATTAGCCCAAAACTAATTTCAAATCCTCTCAGGTGTGGAGACTGACAACACTGCTGAGTTCGCTCACATGGTGACAACCTTTGGCAAGGAACTGACAAGACAGAGACCCATCCAATAAATGCTACCTGACACAGAAGACTTTCCAGACATAACCTGTGGGCTGACAGTGGCCATTTAATCAAGGCCTCCCACCAGAACGGCCATTTAAACAAGGCCCAATCCCTCAGAGGGTCCATTTAAACAAGGCCCAATCCCTCAGAGGGTCCATTTAAACAAGGCCCAATCCCTCAGAGGGTCCATTTAAACAAGGCCCAATCCCTCAGAAGGTCCATTTAAACAAGGCCCAATCCCTCAGAGGGTCCATTTAAACAAGGCCCAATCCCTCAGAGGGTCCATTTAAACAAGGCCCAATCCCTCAGAACGTCCATTTAAACAAGGCCCAATCCCTCAGAGGGTCCATTTAAACAAGGCCCAATCCCTCAGAGGGTCCATTTAAACAAGGCCCAATCCCTCAGAGGGTCCATTTAAACAAGGCCCAATCCCTCAGAGGGTCCATTTAAACAAGGCCCAATCCCTCAGAACGTCCATTTAAACAAGGCCCAATCCCTCAGAGGGTTAGTAAATGTTTCAGCCAAGATTCAAAAATGGAGGATCAATTCTAATTGATTTCTGAGACATTTATTAAAGTGACACACCCATTTCAGCAATCAATCAATCAAATGTATTTATAAAGCCCTTCTTACATCAGCTGATGTCACAAAGTGCTTATACAGTAACCCAGCCTAAAACCCCAAACAGCAAGCAATGCAGGTGTAGAAGCATGGTGGCTAGGAAAAACCCAGTAGAAAGGCAGGAACCTAGGAAGAAACCTAGAGAGGAACCAGGCTATGAGGGGTGGCCAGTCCTCTTCTGGCTGTGCCGGGTGGAGATAACAGAACATGGCCAAGATGTTCAAATGTTGATAAATGACCAGCATGGTCCAATAATAATAAGGCAGAACAGTTGAAACTGGAGCAGCAACACGGCCAGGTGGACTGGGGACAGCAAGGAGTCATCATGTCAGGTAGTCCTGAGGCATGGTCCTAGGGGGGGGCGCCAACCCAGACAGGATGACCACATCAGTGACTCAACCCACTCAGGTGACGCACCCCTCCCAGGGACGGTATGAGAGAGCCCCAGTAAGCCAGTGACTCAGCCCCTGTAATAGGGTTAGAGGCAGAGAATCCCAGTGGAAAGAGGGGAACCGGCCAGGCAGAGACAGCAAGGGCGGTTCGTTGCTCCAGAGCCTTTCCGTTCACCTTCCCACTCCTGGGCCAGACTACACTCAATCATATGACCCACTGAAGAGATGAGTCTTCAGTAAAGACTTAAAGGTTGAGACCGAGTTTGCGTCTCTGACATGGGTAGGCAGACCGTTCCATAAAATGGAGCTCTATAGGAGAAAGCCCTGCCTCCAGCTGTTTGCTTAGAAATTCTAGGGACAATTAGGAGCCCTGCGTCTTGTGACCGTAGCGTACGTGTAGGTATGTACGGCAGGACCAAATCAGAGAGATAGGTAGGAGCAAGCCCATGTAATGCTTTGTAGGTTAGCAGTAAAACCTTGAAATCAGCCCTTGCTTTGACAGGAAGCCAGTGTAGGGAGGCTAGCACTGGAGTAATATGATCAAATTTTGGGGTTCTAGTCAGGATTCTAGCAGCCGTATTTAGCTCTAACTGAAGTTTATTTAGTGCTTTATCTGGGTAGCCGGAAAGTAGAGCATTGCAGTAGTCTAACCTAGAAGTGACAAAAGCATGGATTAATTTTTCTGCATCATTTTTGGACAGAAAGTTTCTGATTTTTGCAATGTTACGTAGATGGAAAAAAGCTGTCCTTGAAATGGTCTTGATATGTTCTTTAAAAGAGAGATCAGGGTCCAGAGTAACGCCGAGGTCCTTCACAGTTTTATTTGAGACGACTGTACAACCATTAAAGTTAATTGTCAGATTCAACAGAAGATCTCTTTGTTTCTTGGGACCTAGAACAAGCATCTCTGTTTTGTCCGAGTTTAAAAGTAGAAAGTTTGCAGCCATCCACTTCCTTATGTCTGAAACACATGCTTCTAGCGAGGGCAATTTTGGGGCTTCACCATGTTTCATTGAAATGTACAGCTGTGTGTCATCCGCATAGCAGTGAAAGTTAACATTATGTTTTCGAATGACATCCCCAAGAGGTAAAATATATAGTGAAAACAATAGTGGTCCTAAAACGGAACCTTGAGGAACACCGAAATGTACAGATGATTTGTCAGAGGACAAACCATTCACAGAGAAAAACTGATATCTTTCCGACAGATAAGCCAGGCCAGAACTTGTCCGTGTAGACCAATTTGGGTTTCCAATCTCTCCAAAAGAATGTGGTGACCGATGGTATCAAAAGCAGCACGAAGGTCTAGGAGCACGAGGACAGATGCATAGCCTCTTGTCTGATGCCATTAAAAGGTCATTTACCACCTTCACAAGTGCAGTCTCAGTGCTATGATGGGGTCTAAAACCAGACTGAAGCATTTCGTATACATTGTTTGTCTTCAGGAAGGCAGTGAGTTGCTGCGCAACAGCCTTTTCTAAAAAATTTGAGAGGAATGGAACATTCGATATAGGCCGATAGTTTTTTATATTTTCTAAGTCAAGGTTTGGCTTTTTCAAGAGAGGCTTTATTACTGCCACTTTTAGTGAGTTTGGTACACATCCGGTGGATAGAGAGTCGTTTATTATGTTCAACGTAGGAAAGCCAAGCACAGGAAGCAGCTCTTTCAGTAGTTTAGTTGGAATAGGTTCCAGTATGCAGCTTGAAGGTTTAGAGGCCATGATTATTTTCATAATTGTGTCAAGAGATATAGTACTAAAACACTTGAGCGTCTCTCTTGATCCTAGGTCCTGGCAGAGTTGTGCAGACTCAGGACAACTGAGCTTTGGAGGAATACGCAGATTTAAAGAGGAGACCGTAATTTGCTTTCTAATAATCATGATCTTTTCCTCAAAGAAGTTCATGAATTTATCACTGCTAAAGTGAAAGCCATCCTCTCTTGGGGAATGCTGCTTTTTAGTTAGCTTTGCGACAGTATCAAAAAGGAATTCCGGATTGTTCTTATTTTCCTCAATTAAGTTAGAAAAATAGGATGATCGAGCAGCAGTAAGGGCTCTTCGGTACTGCACGGTACTGTCTTTCCAAGCTAGTCGGAAGACTTACAGTTTGGTGGAGCAGCAGTAAGGGCTCTTCGGTACTGCACGGTACTGTCTTTCCAAGCTAGTCGGAAGACTTCCAGTTTGGTGTGGCGCCATTTCCGTTCCAATTTTCTGGAAGCTTGCTTCAGAGCTCGGGTATTTTCTGTGTACCAGGGAGCTAGTTTCTTATGAGAAGTGTTTTTAGTTTTTAGGGGTGCAACTGCATCTAGGGTATTGCGCAAGGTTAGATTGAGTTCGTCAGTTAGGTGGTTAACTGATTTTTGTCCTCTGGCGTCCTTGGGTAGACAGAGGGAATCTGGAAGGACATCAAGGAATCTTTGTGTTGTCTGTGAATTTATAGCACGACTTTTGATGTTCCTTGGTTGGGGTCTGAGCAGATTATTTGTTGCAATTGCAAATGTAATGTAAATGTAATAAAATGGTGGTCCGATAGTCCAGGATTATGAGGAAAAACATTAAGATCCACAACATTTATTCCATGGGACAAAACTATGGGTCCAGAGTATGACTGTGACAGTGAGTGGGTCCAGAGACATGTTGGACAAAACCCACTGAGTCGATGATGGCTCCGAAAGCCTTTTGGAGTGGGTCTGTGGACTTTTCCGTGTGAATATTAAAGTCACCAAAGATTAGAATATTATCTGCTATGACTACAAGGTCCGATAGGAATTCAGGGAACTCAATGAGGAACGCTGTATATGGCCCAGGAGGCCTGTAAACAGTAGCTATAAAAAGTGATTGAGTAGGCTGCATAGATTTCATGATTAGAAGCTCAAAAGACGAAAACGTAATTGAAATTTGCTATCGTAAATGTTAGCAACACCTCCGCCTTTGCAGGATGCACGGGGGATATGGTCACTAGTGTAGCCAGGAGGTGAGGCCTCATTTAACACAGTAAATTCATCAGGCTTAAGCCATGTTTCAGTCAGGCCAATCACATCAAGATTATGATCAGTGATTAGTTCATTGACTATAATTGCCTTTGAAGTAAGGGATCTAACATTAAGTAGCCCTATTTTGAGATGTGAGGTATCATGATCTCTTTCAGTAATGACAGGAATGGAGGTGGTCTTTATCCTAGTGAGATTGCTAAGGCGAACACCGCCATGTTTAGTTTTGCCCAACCTAGGTCGAGGCACAGACACGGTCTCAATGGTGATAGCTGAGCTGACTACACTGACTGTGCTAGTGGCAGACTCCACTATGCTGACAGGCTGGCTAAAAGCCTGCTGCCTGGCCTGCACCCTATTTCATTGTGGAGCTAGAGGAGTTAGAGCCCTGTCTATGTTGGTAGATAAGATGAGAGCACCCCTCCAGCTAGGATGGAGTCCGTCACTCCTCAGCAAGCTTGCTGTACAACATTAAAACCTATTCAGTCTGTCTACAAACAGGCTCTCAAAGTGCTTGATAGGAAGCCCAATAGCCATCATCATTGTCACATCCTTAGAAAGCATGAGCTCTTGAGTTGGGAAAATCTTGTGCAATACACCGACGCATGTCTTGTATTCAAGATCCTTAATGGCCTGGCTCCCCCTCCACTCAATATTTTTGTTAAACAGAAAACCCAGACATATGGCAGCAGATCCACAAGGTCTGCCATGAGAGGTGACTGTATAGTTCCCCTAAGGAAAAGCACCTTTAGTAAATCTGCATTCTCTGTGAGAGCTTCCCATGTCTGGAATACACTGCCATCAGACACACATAACTGCACCACATATCACACTTTCACAAAATGCTTGAAGACCTGGCTAAAGGTCAATCAGATTTGTGAACATGGTCCCTAGCTGTGTGTTGCCGCTTTCCATGTTGTCTGTTGTCTGTAGCTTGTGAGGTGTGGAAACACTTTGTTGCTTTTATGAATTTTGTATTGCTGCTTTTTGTTCTGTCTGTATGCTACGTCTTGCTTGTCCTATGTTGTTCTGTCTGTATGCTACGTCTTGCTTGTCCTATGTTGCTCTGTCTGTATGCTACGTCTTGCTTGTCCTATGTTGTTCTGTCTGTATGCTACGTCTTGCTTGTCCTATGTTGCTCTGTCTGTATGCTACGTCTTGCTTGTCCTATGTTGTTCTGTCTGTATGCTACGTCTTGCTTGTCCTATGTTGCTCTGTCTGTATGCTACGTCTTGCTTGTCCTATGTTGCTCTGTCTGTATGCTACGTCTTGCTTGTCCTATGTTGTTCTGTCTGTATGCTACGTCTTGCTTGTCCTATGTTGCTCTGTCTGTATGCTACGTCTTGCTTGTCCTATGTTGCTCTGTCTGTATGCTATGTCTTGCTTGTCCTATGTTGTTCTGTCTGTATGCTACGTCTTGCTTGTCCTATGTTGCTCTGTCTGTATGCTACGTCTTGCTTGTCCTATGTTGCTATGTCTTGCTTGTTCTATGTTGCTATTGTCTATATTGTAATTGTTTTTAATAACCTGCCCAGGGACTGCGGTTGAAAATTAGCCGGTAGAAGATAGAGGGCTTTAATGGTAGCAGCAGGCGAAAGCCTTTGATCTCGTGAATAGATATTTTATTTTCGGGTTTTAGGGTTAGGGTTAGGGTTACGTTATGATTTGGGGAGAAGTTTATAGGGTGGATCCGTACTGTATATGTCGGAGCGGGGTGCCGGGTTAGTGTAAACCGTCACATGGGTGACGTTTTTAACTTCTCGTCTGGGGTCAGGCAGTGGTGCCTGCTCTCGGCTCTTTGTTCTGTACAAGGAGTCTCTGGGGGCTGCCATTAGGGTAGACACAGGGTTGGAGGGCTTGTTGATCCCTGGAAGTGGCGGGCTGCACGTCAAGTTAACGCAGTATGCTGACGACACTTCCTTGCTACTTTGCAAGGACTCGTGCCTGATCAGGTCCCTTACATATATTAATGTGTTATATTACCATGTATTAATCCCTCCCATATATTCATGTGTTATATTACCATGTATTAATCCCTCCCATATACTAATGTTATATTACCATGTATTAATCCCTCCCCTATATTAATGTGTTATATTACCATGTATTAATCCCTCCCCTATATTCATGTGTTATATTACCATGTATTAATCCCTGCCCTATATTCATGTGTTATATTACCATGTATTAATCCCTCCCATATATTAATGTTATATATTACCATGTATTAATCCCTCCCATATGTTAATGTGTTCTATTACCATGTATTAATCCCTCCCATATACTAATGTTATATTACCATGTATTAATCCCTCCCATATACTAATGTTATATTACCATGTATTAATCCCTCCCATATATTCATGTGTTATATTACCATGTATTAATCCCTCCCATATATTCATGTGTTATATTACCATGTATTTCTGTGTCAGGGTCAGTCACATCATTCTGATGGTTTATGCTTGTGGGTCTATAGCACAGTATGACATTTACAGTATGTTCCTGCACCATAAGACCCCCTCTCTCTCTTTCCCAGTGTGATTAGATCTGTTTCTGTAGTTAAACAGACGAAAATGGTCTAAATCACAGAGGCTGTGTCCCAAATGGCGACCCTCTTCCCAATATACCCTTATGGGCCCTTGTCAAAAGTGTACTGCATCGGTAAAAAGGGTACCATATGGGATACAACCAATGCCTACCCCACCTCTCTGACAGGTAATTGGAATGCTCTATCAGATGCAGGTTAATCCGCAGCGTGTTTCCCAGTGGTTCTGCCTCATCACCCTCGTCATGGTCTATTGTGGTGGAGGCAGGCCGGGACAGGCCCGATTGTGAGTGGGAGCAGCTGGGCTGACTCTGAGCCAGCTGGCACGTTTCTCCGTGCCCCATCCCCTGATGGATGACTGAGGAGAGGAGATAACGCCCACCAGGTGCTGCCAGGATTTTTATTACAGACAATTATCAGTGTCGCAGGTCTAGCAGAGAGACAGGCAGGGCTAGGATAGAGACAGGCAGGGCTAGCACAGAGACAGGCAGGGCTAGGATAGAAACAGGCAGGGCTAGGATAGAGACAGGCAGGGCTAGCACAGAGACAGGCAGGGCTAGGATAGAAACAGGCAGGGCTAGGATAGAGACAGGCAGGGCTAGCACAGAGAGAGTACAGGCAGGGCTAGGATAGAGACAGGCAGGGCTAGGATAGAGACAGGCAGGTCTAGGATAGAGACAGGCAGGTCTAGCAGAGAGACAGGCAGGGCTAGGATAGAGACAGGCAGGTCTAGGATAGAGACAGGCAGGTCTAGCAGAGAGACAGGCAGGGCTAGGATAGAGACAGGCAGGGCTAGGATAGAGACAGGCAGGTCTAGCTGAGAGACAGGCAGGGCTAGGATAGAGACAGGCAGGGCTAGGATAGAGACAGGCAGGGCTAGCACAGAGACAGGCAGGGCTAGGATAGAGACAGGCAGGGCTAGGATAGAGACAGGCAGGGCTAGCACAGAGACAGGCAGGGCTAGGATAGAGACAGGCAGGGCTAGGATAGAGACAGGCAGGGCTAGCACAGAGACAGGCAGGTCTAGCACAGAGAGAGGCAGGGCTAGCACAGAGAGAGGCAGGGCTAGGATAGAGACAGGCAGGGCTAGGATAGAGACAGGCAGGGCTAGGATAGAGACAGGCAGGGCTAGCACAGAGAGAGGCAGGGCTAGCACAGAGACAGGCAGGGCTAGCATAGAGAGACAGACAGGGCTAGCACAGAGAGAGGCAGGGCTAGGATAGAGACAGGCAGGGCTAGCACAGAGACAGGCAGGGCTAGCACAGAGACAGGCAGGGCTAGGATAGAGACAGGCAGGGCTAGCACAGAGACAGGCAGGGCTAGGATAGAGACAGGCAGGGCTAGCACAGAGACAGGCAGGGCTAGGATAGAGACAGGCAGGGCTAGCACAGAGACAGGCAGGGCTAGGATAGAGACAGGCAGGGCTAGGATAGAGACAGGCAGGGCTAGGATAGAGACAGGCAGGGCTAGGATAGAGACAGGCAGGGCTAGCACAGAGAGAGGCAGGGCTAGCACAGAGACAGGCAGGGCTAGCATAGAGAGAGTACAGGCAGGGCTAGGATAGAGACAGGCAGGGCTAGGATAGAGACAGGCAGGGCTAGCACAGAGACAGGCAGGGCTAGGATAGAGACAGGCAGGGCTAGGATAGAGACAGGCAGGGCTAGGATAGAGACAGGCAGGGCTAGCACAGAGAGAGGCAGGGCTAGCACAGAGACAGGCAGGGCTAGCATAGAGAGAGTACAGGCAGGGCTAGGATAGAGACAGGCAGGGCTAGCACAGAGACAGGCAGGGCTAGCACAGAGACAGGCAGGGCTAGGATAGAGACAGGCAGGGCTAGGATAGAGACAGGCAGGGCTAGCACAGAGACAGGCAGGGCTAGGATAGAGACAGGCAGGGCTAGGATAGAGACAGGCAGGGCTAGGATAGAGACAGGCAGGGCTAGCACAGAGAGATGCAGGGCTAGGATAGAGACAGGCAGGGCTAGCACAGAGACAGGCAGGTCTAGCACAGAGAGAGGCAGGGCTAGCACAGAGAGAGGCAGGGCTAGGATAGAGACAGGCAGGGCTAGCACAGAGACAGGCAGGGCTAGGATAGAGACAGGCAGGGCTAGGATAGAGACAGGCAGGGCTAGGATAGAGACAGGCAGGGCTAGGATAGAGACAGGCAGGGCTAGCACAGAGAGAGGCAGGGCTAGCACAGAGACAGGCAGGGCTAGCATAGAGAGAGTACAGGCAGGGCTAGGATAGAGACAGGCAGGGCTAGGATAGAGACAGGCAGGGCTAGCACAGAGACAGGCAGGGCTAGCACAGAGACAGGCAGGGCTAGCACAGAGAGAGGCAGGGCTAGGATAGAGACAGGCAGGGCTAGCACAGAGACAGGCAGGGCTAGGATAGAGACAGGCAGGGCTAGGATAGAGACAGGCAGGGCTAGGATAGAGACAGGCAGGGCTAGGATAGAGACAGGCAGGGCTAGCACAGAGAGAGGCAGGGCTAGCACAGAGACAGGCAGGGCTAGCATAGAGAGAGTACAGGCAGGGCTAGGATAGAGACAGGCAGGGCTAGGATAGAGACAGGCAGGGCTAGCACAGAGACAGGCAGGGCTAGCACAGAGACAGGCAGGGCTAGGATAGAGACAGGCAGGGCTAGCACAGAGACAGGCAGGGCTAGGATAGAGACAGGCAGGGCTAGCACAGAGACAGGCAGGGCTAGGATAGAGACAGGCAGGGCTAGCACAGAGACAGGCAGGGCTAGGATAGAGACAGGCAGGGCTAGGATAGAGACAGGCAGGGCTAGGATAGAGACAGGCAGGTCTAGGATAGAGACAGGCAGGGCTAGGATAGAGAGTACAGGCAGGGCTAGGATAGAGACAGGCAGGGCTAGGATAGAGACAGGCAGGGCTAGGATAGAGACAGGCAGGGCTAGCACAGAGACAGGCAGGGCTAGGATAGAGACAGGCAGGGCTAGGATAGAGACAGGCAGGGCTAGGATAGAGACAGGCAGGGCTAGCACAGAGACAGGCAGGGCTAGCACAGAGACAGGCAGGGCTAGGGCTAGAGAGACAGGCAGGGCTAGGATAGAGACAGGCAGGGCTAGCACAGAGACAGGCAGGGCTAGGATAGAGACAGGCAGGGCTAGGATAGAGAGTACAGGCAGGGCTAGGATAGAGACAGGCAGGGCTAGGATAGAGAGATTACAGGCAGGGCTAGGATAGAGAGAGTACAGGCAGGGCTAGGATAGAGACAGGCAGGTCTAGCACAGAGCGAGTACAGGCAGGTCTAGCACAGAGACAGGCAGGGCTAGGATAGAGACAGGCAGGGCTAGGATAGAGACAGGCAGGTCTAGCAGAGAGACAGGCAGGGCTAGCACAGAGACAGGCAGGGCTAGCATAGAGACAGGCAGGGCTAGGATAGAGACAGGCAGGGCTAGCACAGAGACAGGCAGGGCTAGGATAGAGACAGGCAGGGCTAGCACAGAGACAGGCAGGGCTAGGATAGAGAGACAGGCAGGGCTAGCATAGAGACAGGCAGGGCTAGCACAGAGACAGGCAGGGCTAGGACAGAGACAGGCAGGGCTAGCACAGAGACAGGCAGGGCTAGGATAGAGACAGGCAGGGCTAGCACAGAGACAGGCAGGGCTAGGATAGAGACAGGCAGGGCTAGGATAGAGACAGGCAGGGCTAGGATAGAGACAGGCAGGGCTAGCACAGAGACAGGCAGGGCTAGGATAGAGACAGGCAGGGCTAGGATAGAGACAGGCAGGGCTAGGATAGAGACAGGCAGGGCTAGGATAGAGACAGGCAGGGCTAGGATAGAGACAGGCAGGGCTAGGATAGAGACAGGCAGGTCTAGCACAGAGACAGGCAGGGCTAGGATAGAGACAGGCAGGGCTAGGATAGAGACAGGCAGGTCTAGCACAGAGACAGGCAGGGCTAGGATAGAGACAGGCAGGGCTAGGATAGAGACAGGCAGGGCTAGCACAGAGACAGGCAGGGCTAGGATAGAGACAGGCAGGGCTAGGATAGAGACAGGCAGGGCTAGGATAGAGACAGGCAGGGCTAGGATAGAGACAGGCAGGGCTAGGATAGAGACAGGCAGGGCTAGGATAGAGACAGGCAGGGCTAGGATAGAGACAGGCAGGGCTAGGATAGAGACAGGCAGGGCTAGGATAGAGAGAGTACAGGCAGGGCTAGGATAGAGACAGGCAGGGCTAGGATAGAGACAGGCAGGGCTAGGATAGAGACAGGCAGGTCTAGCACAGAGACAGGCAGGGCTAGGATAGAGACAGGCAGGGCTAGGATAGAGACAGGCAGGGCTAGCACAGAGACAGGCAGGGCTAGGATAGAGACAGGCAGGGCTAGGATAGAGAGACAGGCAGGGCTAGCACAGAGACAGGCAGGGCTAGGATAGAGACAGGCAGGGCTAGGATAGAGAGGGCAGGCAGGCAGGGCTAGCACAGAGACAGGCAGGGCTAGCATAGAGACAGGCAGGGCTAGGATAGAGACAGGCAGGGCTAGGATAGAGACAGGCAGGGCTAGGATAGAGACAGGCAGGGCTAGGATAGAGACAGGCAGGGCTAGGATAGAGACAGGCAGGGCTAGGATAGAGACAGGCAGGGCTAGGATAGAGAGAGTACAGGCAGGGCTAGGATAGAGACAGGCAGGGCTAGGATAGAGACAGAGGGCTAGCAGGCAGGCAGGGCTAGGATAGAGACAGGCAGGGCTAGCACAGAGACAGGCAGGGCTAGGATAGAGACAGGCAGGGCTAGGATAGAGACAGGCAGGTCTAGCACAGAGACAGGCAGGGCTAGGATAGAGACAGGCAGGGCTAGGATAGAGACAGGCAGGGCTAGCACAGAGACAGGCAGGGCTAGGATAGAGACAGGCAGGGCTAGGATAGAGACAGGCAGGGCTAGGATAGAGACAGGCAGGGCTAGGATAGAGACAGGCAGGGCTAGGATAGAGACAGGCAGGGCTAGGATAGAGACAGGCAGGGCTAGGATAGAGACAGGCAGGGCTAGGATAGAGACAGGCAGGGCTAGCACAGAGACAGGCAGGGCTAGGATAGAGACAGGCAGGGCTAGGATAGAGACAGGCAGGGCTAGGATAGAGACAGGCAGGTCTAGCACAGAGACAGGCAGGGCTAGGATAGAGACAGGCAGGGCTAGGATAGAGACAGGCAGGGCTAGCACAGAGACAGGCAGGGCTAGGATAGAGACAGGCAGGGCTAGGATAGAGACAGGCAGGGCTAGCACAGAGACAGGCAGGGCTAGGATAGAGACAGGCAGGGCTAGCACAGAGACAGGCAGGGCTAGGATAGAGACAGGCAGGGCTAGGATAGAGAGAGTACAGGCAGGGCTAGGATAGAGAGAGTACAGGCAGGGCTAGGATAGAGACAGGCAGGTCTAGCACAGAGACAGGCAGGGCTAGGATAGAGACAGGCAGGGCTAGGATAGAGAGAGTACAGGCAGGGCTAGGATAGAGACAGGCAGGGCTAGGATAGAGACAGGCAGGGCTAGCACAGAGACAGGCAGGGCTAGGATAGAGACAGGCAGGGCTAGGATAGAGACAGGCAGGGCTAGGATAGAGACAGGCAGGGCTAGGATAGAGACAGGCAGGGCTAGCAGCAGGCAGGGCTAGCACAGAGACAGGCAGGGCTAGGATAGAGACAGGCAGGGCTAGGATAGAGACAGGCAGGGCTAGCACAGAGACAGGCAGGGCTAGCACAGAGACAGGCAGGGCTAGGATAGAGACAGGCAGGGCTAGCATAGAGACAGGCAGGGCTAGGATAGAGACAGGCAGGGCTAGGATAGAGACAGGCAGGGCTAGGACAGAGACAGGCAGGGCTAGGATAGAGACAGGCAGGGCTAGGATAGAGACAGGCAGGGCTAGGATAGAGACAGGCAGGGCTAGGATAGAGAGAGTACAGGCAGGGCTAGGATAGAGACAGGCAGGGCTAGGATAGAGACAGGCAGGGCTAGGATAGAGACAGGCAGGTCTAGCACAGAGACAGGCAGGGCTAGGATAGAGACAGGCAGGGCTAGGATAGAGACAGGCAGGTCTAGCACAGAGACAGGCAGGGCTAGGATAGAGACAGGCAGGGCTAGGATAGAGACAGGCAGGGCTAGCACAGAGACAGGCAGGGCTAGGATAGAGACAGGCAGGGCTAGGATAGAGACAGGCAGGTCTAGGATAGAGACAGGCAGGGCTAGGATAGAGAGAGTACAGGCAGGGCTAGGATAGAGACAGGCAGGGCTAGGATAGAGACAGGCAGGGCTAGGATAGAGACAGGCAGGGCTAGGATAGAGACAGGCAGGGCTAGGATAGAGACAGGCAGGGCTAGGATAGAGACAGGCAGGGCTAGGATAGAGACAGGCAGGGCTAGGATAGAGACAGGCAGGTCTAGCACAGAGACAGGCAGGGCTAGGATAGAGACAGGCAGGGCTAGGATAGAGACAGGCAGGTCTAGCACAGAGACAGGCAGGGCTAGGATAGAGACAGGCAGGGCTAGGATAGAGACAGGCAGGGCTAGCACAGAGACAGGCAGGGCTAGGATAGAGACAGGCAGGGCTAGGATAGAGACAGGCAGGGCTAGGATAGAGACAGGCAGGGCTAGGATAGAGACAGGCAGGGCTAGCATAGAGACAGGCAGGGCTAGGATAGAGACAGGCAGGTCTAGCACAGAGACAGGCAGGGCTAGGATAGAGACAGGCAGGGCTAGGATAGAGACAGGCAGGGCTAGCACAGAGACAGGCAGGGCTAGCACAGAGACAGGCAGGGCTAGGATAGAGACAGGCAGGGCTAGCACAGAGACAGGCAGGGCTAGGATAGAGACAGGCAGGGCTAGGATAGAGACAGGCAGGTCTAGCACAGAGACAGGCAGGGCTAGGATAGAGACAGGCAGGGCTAGGATAGAGACAGGCAGGTCTAGCACAGAGACAGGCAGGGCTAGGATAGAGACAGGCAGGGCTAGGATAGAGACAGGCAGGTCTAGCACAGAGACAGGCAGGGCTAGGATAGAGACAGGCAGGGAGACTAGGATAGAGACAGGCAGGGCTAGCACAGAGACAGGCAGGGCTAGGATAGAGACAGGCAGGTAGCAGGCAGGGCTAGGATAGAGACAGGCAGGGCTAGGATAGAGACAGGCAGGGCTAGCACAGAGACAGGCAGGGCTAGGATAGAGACAGGCAGGGCTAGGATAGAGACAGGCAGGTCTAGGATAGAGACAGGCAGGGCTAGGATAGAGACAGGCAGGGCTAGTAGAGACAGGCAGGGCTAGGACAGAGACAGGCAGGGCTAGCACAGAGACAGGCAGGGCTAGGATAGAGACAGGCAGGGCTAGGATAGAGACAGGCAGGGCTAGGATAGAGACAGGCAGGTCTAGGATAGAGACAGGCAGGGCTAGGATAGAGAGAGTACAGGCAGGGCTAGGATAGAGACAGGCAGGGCTAGGATAGAGAGAGTACAGGCAGGGCTAGGATAGAGAGAGTACAGGCAGGGCTAGGATAGAGACAGGCAGGGCTAGGATAGAGACAGGCAGGCTAGGGCTAGAGAGAGACAGGCAGGGCTAGCATAGAGACAGGCAGGGCTAGGATAGAGACAGGCAGGGCTAGGATAGAGACAGGCAGGGCTAGGATAGAGACAGGCAGGGCTAGGATAGAGACAGGCAGGGCTAGGATAGAGACAGAGAGTCTAGGCAGGTCTAGCACAGAGACAGGCAGGGCTAGGATAGAGACAGGCAGGGCTAGGATAGAGACAGGCAGGTCTAGCACAGAGACAGGCAGGGCTAGGATAGAGACAGGCAGGGCTAGGATAGAGACAGGCAGGGCTAGCACAGAGACAGGCAGGGCTAGGATAGAGACAGGCAGGGCTAGGATAGAGACAGGCAGGTCTAGCACAGAGACAGGCAGGGCTAGGATAGAGACAGGCAGGGCTAGGATAGAGACAGGCAGGGCTAGCACAGAGACAGGCAGGGCTAGGATAGAGACAGGCAGGGCTAGGATAGAGACAGGCAGGGCTAGGATAGAGACAGGCAGGGCTAGGATAGAGAGAGTACAGGCAGGGCTAGGATAGAGAGAGTACAGGCAGGGCTAGGATAGAGACAGGCAGGGCTAGGATAGAGAGTACAGGCAGGGCAGGATAGACAGGCAGGGCTAGGATAGAGACAGGCAGGGCTAGGATAGAGACAGGCAGGGCTAGCACAGAGACAGGCAGGGCTAGGATAGAGACAGGCAGGGCTAGGATAGAGACAGGCAGGGCTAGGATAGAGACAGGCAGGGCTAGGACAGAGACAGACAGGGCTAGGATAGAGACAGGCAGGGCTAGCATAGAGACAGGCAGGGCTAGGATAGAGACAGGCAGGGCTAGGATAGAGACAGGCAGGGCTAGGATAGAGACAGGCAGGGCTAGGATAGAGACAGGCAGGGCTAGGATAGAGACAGGCAGGGCTAGGATAGAGACAGGCAGGGCTAGGATAGAGACAGGCAGGGCTAGGATAGAGACAGGCAGGGCTAGCATAGAGACAGGCAGGGCTAGGATAGAGACAGGCAGGGCTAGGATAGAGACAGGCAGGGCTAGCACAGAGACAGGCAGGTCTAGCACAGAGAGAGGCAGGGCTAGGATAGAGACAGGCAGGGCTAGGATAGAGACAGGCAGGGCTAGCATAGAGACAGGCAGGGCTAGGATAGAGACAGGCAGGGCTAGCATAGAGACAGGCAGGGCTAGGATAGGCAGATAGAGACAGGCAGGGCTAGGAGAGACAGAGGGCTAGCAGGACAGGATAGAGACAGGCAGGGCTAGGATAGAGACAGGGCTACATAGCAGGCAGGGCTAGGATAGACAGGCAGGTACAGGCAGGGCTAGGGCTAGGATAGAGACAGGCAGGGCTAGGATAGAGACAGGCAGGGCTAGCACAGAGACAGGCAGGGCTAGGATAGAGACAGGCAGGGCTAGGATAGAGACAGGCAGGGCTAGGATAGAGACAGGCAGGGCTAGGATAGAGACAGGCAGGTCTAGCACAGAGACAGGCAGGGCTAGGATAGAGACAGGCAGGGCTAGGATAGAGAGAGTACAGGCAGGGCTAGCACAGAGAGAGTACAGGCAGGGCTAGGATAGAGACAGGCAGGGCTAGAACAGAGACAGGCAGGGCTAGCACAGAGACAGGCAGGGCTAGCACAGAGACAGGCAGGGCTAGCACAGAGACAGGCAGGCAGGGCTAGCATAGAGAGACAGGCAGGGCTAGCATAGAGACAGGCAGGGCTAGCACAGAGACAGGCAGGGCTAGCATAGAGACAGGCAGGGCTAGCACAGAGACAGGCAGGGCTAGCACAGAGACAGGCAGGGCTAGCACAGAGAGACAGGCAGGGCTAGGATAGAGACAGGCAGGGCTAGCACAGAGACAGGGCAGGGCTAGGATAGAGACAGGCAGGGCTAGGATAGAGACAGGCAGGGCTAGGATAGAGAGACAGGTCTAGCACAGAGACAGGCAGGGCTAGGATAGAGACAGGCAGGGCTAGGATAGAGACAGGCAGGGCTAGCACAGAGAGAGTACAGGCAGGGCTAGGATAGAGACAGGCAGGGCTAGAACAGAGACAGGCAGGGCTAGCACAGAGACAGGCAGGGCTAGCACAGAGACAGGCAGGGCTAGCACAGAGACAGGCAGGGCTAGCATAGAGAGAGTACAGGCAGGGCTAGGATAGAGAGAGTACAGACAGGGCTAGGAGAGAGACAGGCAGGGCTAGCATCGAGAGAGTACAGACAGGGCTAGCACAGAGACAGGCAGGGCTAGCACAGAGAGAGTACAGGCAGGGCTAGCACAGAGACAGGCAGGGCTAGCACAGAGAGAGTATAGGCAGTTCTAGCACAGAGACAGGCAGGGCTAGCACAGAGAGAGTACAGGCAGGGCTAGCACAGAGACAGGCAGGGCTAGCACAGAGACAGGCAGGGCTAGGATAGAGAGAGTACAGGCAGGGCTAGGATAGAGAGACAGGCAGGGCTAGGATAGAGACAGGCAGGGCTAGCACAGAGACAGGCAGGGCTAGGATAGAGACAGAGGGCTAGACAGAGCAGGGCTAGCACAGAGACAGGCAGGGCTAGCACAGAGAGACAGGCAGGGCTAGGATAGAGACAGGCAGGGCTAGCACAGAGAGAGTACAGGCAGGGCTAGGACAGAGAGAGTACAGGCAGGGCTAGCATAGAGAGAGTACAGGCAGGGCTAGCACAGAGACAGGCAGGGCTAGCACAGAGAGAGGCAGGGCTAGCACAGAGACAGGCAGGGCTAGGCAGGGCAGGCAGGGCTAGCACAGAGACAGGCAGGGCTAGGAGAGAGACAGGCAGGGCTAGCACAGAGACAGAGGGCTAGCACAGAGACAGGCAGGGCTAGCATAGAGAGAGTACAGGCAGGGCTAGGATAGAGAGTACAGGCAGGGCTAGCATAGAGAGACAGGCAGGGCTAGGATAGAGACAGGCAGGGCTAGCACAGAGACAGGCAGGGCTAGCACAGAGAGAGTACAGGCAGGGCTAGCACAGAGACAGGCAGGGCTAGCACAGAGAGAGGCAGGCAGGGCTAGCAGAGAGTACAGGCAGGGCTAGCTAGAGACAGAGACAGGCAGGGCTAGCATAGCACAGAGACAGGCAGGGCTAGGACAGAGAGTACAGGCAGGGCTAGCACAGAGAGAGTACAGGCAGGGCTAGCACAGAGACAGGCAGGGCTAGCACAGAGAGACAGGCAGGGCTAGCACAGAGAGACAGGCAGGGCTAGCACAGAGACAGGCAGGGCTAGCACAGAGAGAGTACAGGCAGGGCTAGCATAGAGACAGTACAGGCAGGGCTAGCACAGAGAGACAGGCAGGGCTAGCACAGAGAGAGTACAGGCAGGGCTAGCACAGAGACAGGCAGGGCTAGGATAGAGAGAGGCAGGGCTAGGATAGAGAGACAGGCAGGGCTAGCATAGAGACAGTACAGACAGGGCTAACATAGAGACAGTACAGACAGGGCTAACAGAGAGAGTACAGGCAGGGCTAGGGAGACAGTACAGACAGGGCTAGCATAGAGACAGTACAGACAGGGCCAAGGATAGAGAGAGTACAGGCAGGGCTAGCAGAGAGACAGGCAGGGCTAGCATCAGAGAGAGTACAGACAGGGCTAGCACAGAGACAGGCAGGGCTAGCACAGAGAGTACAGGCAGGGCTAGGATAGAGAGACAGACAGGGCTAGCACAGAGAGTACAGGCAGGGCTAGCAGAAAGAGAGTACAGGGCTAGCACAGAGAGAGTACAGGCAGGGCTAGCACAGAGACAGTACAGGCAGGGCTAGCACAGAGACAGTACAGACAGGGCTAGCACAGAGAGTACAGGCAGGGCTAACATAGAGACAGGCAGGGCTAGCACAGAGAGAGTACAGACAGGGCTAGCACAGAGAGAGTACAGGCAGGGCTAGCACAGAGACAGGCAGGGCTAGCACAGAGAGTACAGGCAGGGCTAGCACAGAGACAGGCAGGGCTAGCACAGAGACAGGCAGGGCTAGGGCACAGAGACAGGCAGGGCTACAGACAGGGCTAGCACAGAGAGAGTACAGGCAGGGCTAGCACAGAGAGAGTACAGGCAGGGCTACAGAGCAGGGCTAGCAGGGCTCAGAGACAGGCAGGGCTAGCACAGAGAGTACAGGCAGGGCTAGCAGGCAGGGCTAGCACAGACAGGCAGGGCTAGCACAGAGAGAGTACAGACAGGGCTAGCACAGAGACAGTACAGACAGGGCTAGCACAGAGAGAGTACAGACAGGGCTAGCACAGAGAGAGTACAGACAGGGCTAGCATAGAGACAGTACAGACAGGGCTAACATAGAGACTGTACAGACAGGGCTAACAGAGAGTATAGGCAGGGCTAACATAGAGACAGTACAGACAGGGCTAACATAGAGACAGTACAGACAGGGCCAACATAGAGACAGTACAGGCAGGGCTAGCAGAGAGTACAGGCAGGGCTAGCACAGAGAGACAGACAGGGCTAGCACAGAGACAGGCAGGGCTAGCACAGAGAGAGTACAGGCAGGGCTAGCACAGAGACAGGCAGGGCTAGCACAGAGACAGGCAGGGCTAGCACAGATACCAGGCAGGCACAGAGAACACAGGCAGGGCAGCAGTACAGGCAGGGCTAGCACAGAGACAGGCAGGGCTAGCACAGATAGATACAGGCAGGGCTAGCACAGAGTACAGGCAGGGCTAGCACAGAGAGAGTACAGACAGGGCTAGCACAGAGAGAGTACAGGCAGGGCTAGCATAGAGAGTACAGGCAGGGCTAGGATAGAGAGTACAGGCAGGGCTAGCATCGAGACAGTATAGACAGGGCTAACATAGAGACTGTACAGACAGGGCTAACAGAGAGAGCATAGGCAGGGCTAGCACAGAGAGAGTACAGGCAGTTCTAGCACAGAGACAGGCAGGGCTAGCACAGAGAGAGTACAGACAGGGCTAGCACAGAGAGAGTACAGGCAGGGCTAGCATAGAGAGACAAAGGCAGGGCTAGGATAGAGAGTACAGACAGGGCTAGCACAGAGAGAGTACAGGAAGGGCTAGCACAAAGAGAGTACAGGCAGGGCTAGCACAGAGAGAGTACAGGCAGGGCTAGCATCGAGAGAGTACAGACAGGGCTAACATAGAGACTGTACAGACAGGGCTAACAGAGAGAGTATAGGCAGGGCTAACATAGAGACAGTACAGACAGGGCCAACATAGAGAGAGTACAGGCAGGGCTAGCAGAGAGACAGGCAGGGCTAGCATCGAGAGAGTACAGACAGGGCTAGCACAGAGACAGGCAGGGCTAGCTAGCACAGAGAGAGTACAGGCAGGGCTAGCACAGAGACAGGCAGGGCTAGCACAGAGACAGACAGGGCTAGCACAGATACCATACAGGCAGGGCTAACATACAGGCAGACTAGCACAGAGACAGACAGGGCTAGCACAGAGACAGGCAGGGCTAGCACAGAGAGAGTACAGGCAGGGCTAGCACAGAGAGAGTACAGGCAGGGCTAACATAGAGACAGGCAGGGCTACAGGCAGGGCTGGCACAGAGACAGAGAGACAGCACAGAGAGTACAGACAGGGCTAGCACAGAGAGAGTACAGGGGCTAGCACAGGGCAGGAGCTAGCACAGTGAGAGTACAGGCAGGGCTAGCACAGAGAGTACAGGCAGGGCTAGCACAGAGAGACAGGCAGGGCTAGCACAGAGACAGGCAGGGCTAGCACAGAGACAGGCAGGGCTAGCACAGAGAGAGTACAGGCAGGGCTAGCACAGAGAGAGTACAGGCAGGGCTAGCACAGAGACAGGCAGGGCTAGCACAGAGAGAGTACAGACAGGGCTAGCACAGGTAGAGTACAGGCAGGGCTAGCATAGAGAGAGTACAGACAGGGCTAGCATAGAGACAGTACAGACAGGGCTAACATAGAGACAGTACAGACAGGGCTGGCATAGAGACAGTACAGACAGGGCTGGCATAGAGACAGTACAGACAGGGCTAACATAGAGACAGTACAGACAGGGCTAGCATAGAGACAGTACAGACAGGGCTAACATAGAGACTGTACAGACAGGGCTAACAGAGAGAGTATAGGCAGGGCTAACATAGAGACAGTACAGACAGTGCTAACATAGAGACAGTACAGACAGGGCCAACATAGAGAGAGTACAGGCAGGGCTAGCAGAGAGACAGGCAGGGCTAGCATCGAGAGAGTACAGACAGGGCTAGCACAGAGACAGGCAGGGCTAGCACAGAGAGAGTACAGGCAGGGCTAGCACAGAGACAGGCAGGGCTAGCACAGAGACAGGCAGGGCTAGCACAGATACCATACAGGCAGGGCTAACATACAGAGAGTACAGGCAGGGCTAGCACAGAGACAGGCAGGGCTAGCACAGAGAGAGTACAGGCAGGGCTAGCACAGAGAGAGTACAGGCAGGGCTAGCATAGAGAGAGTACAGGCAGGGCTAGGATAGAGAGAGTACAGACAGGGCTAGCACAGAGAGAGTACAGGCAGGGCTAGCACAGAGAGAGTAAAGGCAGGGCTAGGATAGAGAGAGTACAGGCAGGGCTAGCATCGAGACAGTATAGACAGGGCTAACATAGAGACTGTACAGACAGGGCTAACAGAGAGAGTATAGGCAGGGCTAGCACAGAGAGAGTACAGGCAGTTCTAGCACAGAGACAGGCAGGGCTAGCACAGAGAGAGTACAGACAGGGCTAGCACAGAGAGAGTACAGGCAGGGCTAGCATAGAGAGAGTAAAGGCAGGGCTAGGATAGAGAGAGTACAGACAGGGCTAGCACAGAGAGAGTACAGGAAGGGCTAGCACAAAGAGAGTACAGGCAGGGCTAGCACAGAGAGAGTACAGGCAGGGCTAGCATCGAGAGAGTACAGACAGGGCTAACATAGAGACTGTACAGACAGGGCTAACAGAGAGAGTATAGGCAGGGCTAACATAGAGACAGTACAGACAGGGCCAACATAGAGAGAGTACAGGCAGGGCTAGCAGAGAGACAGGCAGGGCTAGCATCGAGAGAGTACAGACAGGGCTAGCACAGAGACAGGCAGGGCTAGCACAGAGAGAGTACAGGCAGGGCTAGCACAGAGACAGGCAGGGCTAGCACAGAGACAGGCAGGGCTAGCACAGATACCATACAGGCAGGGCTAACATACAGAGAGTACAGGCAGGGCTAGCACAGAGACAGGCAGGGCTAGCACAGAGAGAGTACAGGCAGGGCTAGCACAGAGAGAGTACAGGCAGGGCTAGCACAGAGAGAGTACAGGCAGGGCTAGGATAGAGAGAGTACAGACAGGGCTAGCACAGAGAGAGTACAGGCAGGGCTAGAACAGAGAGTACAGGCAGGGCTAGCACAGAGTACAGGCAGGGCTAGCACAGTGAGAGAGAGAGTACAGGCAGGGCTGGCACAGAGACAGGCAGGGCTAGCACAGAGACAGACAGGGCTAGCACAGAGAGAGTACAGGCAGGGCTAGCACAGAAACAGGCAGGGCTAGCACAGAGAGAGAGTACAGGCAGGGCTAGCACAGAGAGAGTACAGGCAGGGCTAGCACAGAGAGTACAGGCAGGGCTAGCACAGCAGAGACAGGCAGGGCTAGCACAGAGACAGGCAGGGCTAGCACAGAGAGAGTACAGGCAGGGCTAGCACAGAGAGAGTACAGGCAGGGCTAGCACAGAGACAGGCAGGGCTAGCACAGAGAGAGTACAGACAGGGCTAGCACAGAGAGAGTACAGGCAGGGCTAGCACAGAGACAGGCAGGGCTAGCACAGAGAGAGTACAGACAGGGCTAGCACAGAGAGAGTACAGGCAGGGCTAGCACAGAAACAGGCAGGGCTAGCACAGAGAGAGTACAGGCAGGGCTAGCACAGAGAGAGTACAGGCAGGGCTAGCACAGAAACAGGCAGGGCTAACACAGAGAGAGTACAGGCAGGGCTAGCACAGCGAGAGTACAGGCAGGGCTAGCACAGTGACAGGCAGGGCTAGCACAGAGAGAGTACAGGCAGTTCTAGCACAGAGACAGGCAGGGCTAGCACAGAGAGAGTACAGGCAGGGCTAGCACAGAGAGAGTACAGGCAGGGCTAGCATAGAGGGAGTAAAGGCAGGGCTAGGATAGAGAGAGTACAGACAGTGCTAGCACAGAGACAGGCAGGGCTGGCACAGAGAGAGTAGAGGCAGGGCTAGCACAGAGAGACAGGCAGGGCTAGCACAGAGAGAGTACAGGCAGGGCTAGCACAGAGACAGGCAGGGCTAGCACAGAGAGAGTACAGGCAGGGCTAGCACAGAGACAGGCAGGGCTAGCACAGAGAGAGTACAGGCAGGGCTAGCACAGAGAGAGTACAGGCAGGGCTAGCATAGAGAGAGTACAGGCAGGGCTAGGATAGAGAGAGTACAGACAGGGCTAGCACAGAGAGAGTACAGGCAGGGCTAGCACAGAGAGAGTACAGGCAGGGCTAGCACAGAGAGAGTACAGGCAGGGCTAGCACAGAGACAGGCAGGGCTAGCACAGAGAGAGTACAGGCAGGGCTAGCACAGAGAGAGTACAGGCAGGGCTAGCACAGAGACAGGCAGGGCTAGCACAGAGAGAGTACAGGCAGGGCTAGCACAGAGACAGGCAGGGCTAGCACAGAGAGAGTACAGGCAGGGCTAGCACAGAGAGAGTACAGGCAGGGCTAGCATAGAGAGAGTACAGGCAGGGCTAGCACAGAGAGAGTACAGGCAGGGCTAGCACAGAGAGAGTACAGGCAGGGCTAGCACAGAGAGAGTACAGGCAGGGCTAGCACAGAGACAGTACAGACAGGGCTAATATCAGAGAGAGTACAGGCAGGGCTAGCACAGAGAGAGTACAGGCAGGGCTAGCACAGAGAGAGTACAGACAGGGCTAGCACAGAGACAGGCAGGGCTACAGCTAGCACAGAGAGAGTACAGGCAGGGCTAGCAAGAGAGTACAGGCAGGGCTAGCACAGAGACAGGCAGGGCTAGCACAGAGACCAGAGTACAGGGCTAGCACAGAGAGTACAGGCAGGGCTAGCACAGAGAAAGTACAGGCAGGGCTAGCATAGAGACAGTACAGACAGGGCTAAAATAGAGAGTACAGACAGGGCTAACATAGAGACAGTACAGACAGGGCTAGCATAGAGACAGTACAGACAGGGCTAACAGAGACAGCACAGACAGGGCTAGCATAGAGACAGTACAGACAGGGCTAGCATAGAGACAGGACAGGGCTAGCACAGAGACAGTACAGACAGGGCTAACATAGAGACAGGGCTAGCACAGAGACAGTACAGACAGGGCTAACACAGAGAGACAGGGCTAGGAAGTACAGCAGGGCTAACATAGAGACAGTACAGACAGGGCTAACATAGAGACAGTACAGGCAGGGCTAACATAGAGGAAATGAGTACAGGCAGGGCTAGCACAGAGACAGTACAGACAGGGCTAACATAGAGACAGTACAGACAGGGCCAACATAGAGAGCAGGCAGGGCTAGCATAGAGAGAGTACAGGCAGGGCTAGCATAGAGACAGTACAGACAGGGCTAGCATAGAGACAGTACAGACAGGGCTAACATAGAGAGTATAGGCAGGGCTAGCACAGAGACAGGCAGGGCTAGCACAGAGACAGGGGCAGGGCTAGCACAGAGAGAGTACAGGCAGGGCTAGCACAGAGACAGGCAGGGCTAGCACAGAGAGAGTACAGGCAGGGCTAGCACAGAGAGAGTACAGGCAGGGCTAGGATAGAGAGAGTACAGACAGGGCTAGCACAGAGAGTACAGGCAGGGCTAGCACAGAGAGAGGGCTAGCACAGAGAGAGTACAGGCAGGGCTAGCACAGAGAGTACAGGCAGGGCTAGCACAGAGACAGTACAGACAGGGCTAGCACAGAGAGAGACAGGCAGGGCTAGCACAGAGAGAGTACAGGCAGGGCTAGCACAGCGAGAGTACAGGCAGGGCTAGCACAGAGACAGGCAGGGCTAGCACAGAGAGAGTACAGGCAATTCTAGCACAGAGACAGGCAGGGCTAGCACAGAGAGTACAGACAGGGCTAGCACAGAGAGTACAGGCAGGGCTAGCATAGAGGAGTAAGGCAGGGCTAGGATAGAGCAGGGCTAGCACAGACAGGGCTAGCACAGAGAGAGTACAGGCAGGGCTAGCACAGAGAGAGTACAGGCAGGGCTAGCACAGAGAGAGTACAGACAGGGCTAATATCGAGAGAGTACAGGCAGGGCTAGCACAGAGACAGGCAGGGCTAGCACACGTACCGTACAGACAGGGCTAGCACAGAGACAGGCAGGGCTAGCACAGAGAGAGTACAGGCAGGGCTAGCAAAGAGACAGGCAGGGCTAGCAAAGAGACAGACAGGGCTAGCACAGATACCATACAGACAGGGCTAGCACAGAGAGAAGCAGGGCTAGCACAGAGAAAGTACAGACAGGGTTAGCATAGAGACAGTACAGACAGGGCTAAAATAGAGAGAGTACAGACAGGGCTAACATAGAGACAGTACAGACAGGGCTAGCATAGAGACAGTACAGACAGGGCTAACATAGAGACAGTACAGACAGGGCTAGCATAGAGACAGTACAGACAGGGCTAGCATAGAGACAGTACAGACAGGGCTAGCATAGAGACAGTACAGACAGGGCTAACATAGAGACAGGGCTAACATAGAGACAGTACAGACAGGGCTAACTTAGAGACAGGGCTAACATAGAAACTGTACAGCAGGGCTAACATAGAGACAGTACAGACAGGGCTAACATAGATACAGTACAGACAGGGCTAACATAGAGACAGTACAGACAGGGCTAGCATAGAGACAGTACAGACAGGGCTAACATAGAGACAGTACAGACAGGGCTAACATAGAGACAGTCCAGCAGGGCTAACATAGAGACAGTACAGACAGGCTAACATAGAGACAGTACAGACAGGGCTAGCATAGAGACAGTACAGACAGGGCTAACATAGAGAGAGTACAGGCAGGGCTAGCACAGAGAGAGTACAGGCAGGGCTAGCACAGAGACAGGCAGGGCTAGCACAGAGACAGGCAGGGCTAGCACAGATACCATACAGGCAGGGCTAACATACAGAGAGTACAGGCAGGGCTAGCACAGAGACAGGCAGGGCTAGCACAGAGAGAGTACAGGCAGGGCTAGCACAGAGAGAGTACAGGCAGGGCTAGCACAGAGACAGGCAGGGCTAGCACAGAGAGAGTACAGGCAGTTCTAGCACAGAGACAGGCAGGGCTAGCACAGAGAGAGTACAGACAGGGCTAGCACAGAGAGAGTACAGGCAGGGCTAGCATAGAGAGAGTAAAGGCAGGGCTAGGATAGAGAGAGTACAGACAGGGCTAGCACAGAGAGAGTACAGGAAGGGCTAGCACAAAGAGAGTACAGGCAGGGCTAGCACAGAGAGAGTACAGGCAGGGCTAGCATCGAGACAGTACAGACAGGGCTAACATAGAGACTGTACAGACAGGGCTAACAGAGAGAGTATAGGCAGGGCTAACATAGAGACAGTACAGACAGGGCCAACATAGAGAGAGTACAGGCAGGGCTAGCAGAGAGACAGGCAGGGCTAGCATCGAGAGAGTACAGACAGGGCTAGCACAGAGACAGGCAGGGCTAGCACAGAGAGAGTACAGGCAGGGCTAGCACAGAGACAGGCAGGGCTAGCACAGAGACAGGCAGGGCTAGCACAGATACCATACAGGCAGGGCTAACATACAGAGAGTACAGGCAGGGCTAGCACAGAGACAGGCAGGGCTAGCACAGAGAGAGTACAGGCAGGGCTAGCACAGAGAGAGTACAGGCAGGGCTAGCATAGAGAGAGTACAGGCAGGGCTAGGATAGAGAGAGTACAGACAGGGCTAGCACAGAGAGAGTACAGGCAGGGCTAGAACAGAGAGAGTACAGGCAGGGCTAGCACAGAGAGAGTACAGGCAGGGGTAGCACAGTGAGAGTACGGGCAGGGCTGGCACAGAGACAGGCAGGGCTAGCACAGAGAGAGTACAGACAGGGCTAGCACAGAGAGAGTACAGGCAGGGCTAGCACATAAACAGGCAGGGCTAGCACAGAGAGAGTACAGGCAGGGCTAGCACAGTGAGAGTACAGGCAGGGCTAGCACAGAGAGAGTACAGGCAGGGCTAGCACAGAGAGAGTACAGGCAGGGCTAGCACAGAGACAGGCAGGGCTAGCACAGAGAGAGTACAGGCAGGGCTAGCACAGAGAGAGTACAGGCAGGGCTAGCACAGAGACAGGCAGGGCTAGCACAGAGAGAGTACAGGCAGGGCTAGCACAGAGAGAGTACAGGCAGAGACAGGCAGGGCTAGCACAGAGAGAGTACAGACAGGGCTAGCACAGAGAGAGTACAGGCAGGGCTAGCACAGAAACAGGCAGGGCTAGCACAGAGAGAGTACAGGCAGGGCTAGCACAGCGAGAGTACAGGCAGGGCTAGCACAGAAACAGGCATGGCTAGCACAGAGAGAGTACAGGCAGGGCTAGCACAGCGAGAGTACAGGCAGGGCTAGCACAGAGACAGGCAGGGCTAGCACAGAGAGAGTACAGGCAGTTCTAGCACAGAGACAGGCAGGGCTAGCACAGAGAAAGTACAGGCAGGGCTAGCACAGAGAGAGTACAGGCAGGGCTAGCATAGAGGGAGTAAAGGCAGGGCTAGGATAGAGAGAGTACAGACAGGGCTAGCACAGAGAGAGTACAGGCAGGGCTAGCACAGAGAGAGTACAGGCAGGGCTAGCACAGAGAGAGTACAGGCAGGGCTAGCATAGAGAGAGTACAGGCAGGGCTAGCACAGAGACAGGCAGGGCTAGCACAGAGAGAGTAGAGGCAGGGCTAGCACAGAGACAGGCAGGACTAGCACAGAGAGAGTACAGGCAGGGCTAGCACAGAGAGAGTACAGGCAGGGCTAGCATAGAGAGAGTACAGGCAGGGCTAGGATAGAGAGAGTACAGACAGGGCTAGCACAGAGAGAGTACAGGCAGGGCTAGCACAGAGAGAGTACAGGCAGGGCTAGCACAGAGAGAGTACAGGCAGGGCTAGCACAGAGAGAGTACAGGCAGGGCTAGCACAGAGACAGGCAGGGCTAGCACAGAGAGAGTACAGGCAGGGCTAGCACAGCGAGAGTACAGGCAGGGCTAGCACAGAGACAGGCAGGGCTAGCACAGAGAGAGTACAGGCAATTCTAGCACAGAGACAGGCAGGGCTAGCACAGAGAGAGTACAGACAGGGCTAGCACAGAGAGAGTACAGGCAGGGCTAGCATAGAGAGTAAAGGGGCTAGGACAGAGACAGACAGGGCTAGCACAGAGAGAGTACAGGCAGGGCTAGCACAGAGAGTACAGGCAGGGCTAGCACAGAGAGTACAGGCAGGGCTAGCATATCAGAGAGAGTACAGGCAGGGCTAGCACAGAGACAGTACAGGCAGGGCTAGCACACGAGACAGGGCTAGCACAGGCAGGCAGGGCTAGCACAGAGAGAGTACAGGCAGAAACAGGCAGGGCTAGCACAGAGAGAGTACAGGCAGGGCTAGCACAGAGAGAGACAGAAACAGGGCTAGCACAGAGAGAGTACAGGCAGGGCTAGCACAGAGAGACAGGCAGGGCTAGCACAGAAACAGGCATGGCTAGCACAGAGAGTACAGGCAGGGCTAGCACAGCGAGAGTACAGGCAGGGCTAGCACAGAGACAGGCAGGGCTAGCACAGAGAGAGTACAGGCAGGGCTAGCACAGAGACAGGCAGGGCTAGCACAGAGAAGTACAGGCAGGGCTAGCACAGAGAGAGTACAGGCAGGGCTAGCATAGAGGAGTAAAGGCAGGGCTAGGATAGAGAGAGTACAGACAGGGCTAGCACAGAGAGAGTACAGGCAGGGCTAGCACAGAGAGAGTACAGGCAGGGCTAGCACAGAGAGAGTACAGGCAGGGCTAGCATAGAGAGAGTACAGGCAGGGCTAGCACAGAGACAGGCAGGGCTAGCACAGAGAGAGTAGAGGCAGGGCTAGCACAGAGACAGGCAGGACTAGCACAGAGAGAGTACAGGCAGGGCTAGCACAGAGAGAGTACAGGCAGGGCTAGCATAGAGAGAGTACAGGCAGGGCTAGGATAGAGAGAGTACAGACAGGGCTAGCACAGAGAGAGTACAGGCAGGGCTAGCACAGAGAGAGTACAGGCAGGGCTAGCACAGAGAGAGTACAGGCAGGGCTAGCACAGAGAGAGTACAGGCAGGGCTAGCACAGAGACAGGCAGGGCTAGCACAGAGAGAGTACAGGCAGGGCTAGCACAGCGAGAGTACAGGCAGGGCTAGCACAGAGACAGGCAGGGCTAGCACAGAGAGAGTACAGGCAATTCTAGCACAGAGACAGGCAGGGCTAGCACAGAGAGAGTACAGACAGGGCTAGCACAGAGAGAGTACAGGCAGGGCTAGCATAGAGAGAGTAAAGGCAGGGCTAGGATAGAGAGAGTACAGACAGGGCTAGCACAGAGAGAGTACAGGCAGGGCTAGCACAGAGAGAGTACAGGCAGGGCTAGCACAGAGAGAGTACAGGCAGGGCTAATATCGAGAGAGTACAGGCAGGGCTAGCACAGAGACAGGCAGGGCTAGCACACGTACCGTACAGACAGGGCTAGCACAGAGACAGGCAGGGCTAGCACAGAGAGAGTACAGGCAGGGCTAGCAAAGAGAGTACAGGCAATTCTAGCACAGAGACAGGCAGGGCTAGCACAGAGACCATACAGACAGGGCTAGCACAGAGAGTACAGGCAGGGCTAGCACAGAGAGTAAAGGCAGGGCTAGGATAGAGAGAGTACAGACAGGGCTAACAGAGAGAGTACAGGCAGGGCTAGCACAGAGAGAGTACAGACAGGGCTAGCACAGAGAGAGTACAGGCAGGGCTAATATCGAGAGAGTACAGGCAGGGCTAGCACAGAGACAGGCAGGGCTAGCACACGTACCGTACAGACAGGGCTAGCACAGAGACAGTACAGACAGGGCTAACAGAGTCAGTACAGACAGGGCTAACATAGAGACAGTACAGACAGGGCTAACATAGAGACAGTACAGACAGGGCTAACATAGAAACTGTACAGACAGGGCTAACATAGAGACAGTACAGACAGGGCTAACATAGAGACAGTACAGACAGGGCTAGCATAGAGACAGTACAGACAGGGCTAACATAGAGACAGTACAGACAGGGCTAACATAGAGACAGTCCAGCAGGGCTAACATAGAGACAGTACAGACAGGCTAACATAGAGACAGTACAGACAGGGCTAGCATAGAGATAGTACAGACAGGGCTAACATAGAGAGAGTACAGACAGGGCTAACATAGAGACAGTACAGACAGGGCTAACATAGAGACAGTACAGACAGGGCTAACAGAGTCAGTACAGACAGGGCTAACATAGAGACAGTACAGACAGGGCTAGCATAGAGACAGTACAGACAGGGCTACCATAGAGACAGTACAGACAGGGCTAACATAGAGACAGTACAGACAGGGCTAACATAGAGACAGTACAGACAGGGCTAACATAGAGACAGTACAGACAGGGCTAACATAGAGACAGTACAGACAGGTCTAACATAGAGACAGTACAGACAGGGCTAACATATAGACAGTACAGACAGGCTAACATAGAGACAGTACAGACAGGGCTAACATAGAGACAGTACCTACAGGGCTAACATAGAGACTGTACAGACAGGGCTAACATAGAGACAGACAGGGCTAACATAGAGACAGTACAGACAGGGCTAACATAGAGACAGACAGGGCTAACATAGAGACAGTACAGACAGGGCTAACAGAGACAGTACAGACAGGGCTAACATAGAGACAGTACAGACAGGGCTAACATAGAGACAGTACAGACAGGGCTAGCATAGAGACAGTACAGACAGGGCTAACATAGAGACAGTACAGACAGGGCTAGCATAGAGACAGTACAGACAGGGCTAGCATAGAGACAGTACAGACAGGGCTAGCATAGAGACAGTACAGACAGGGCTAACATAGAGACAGGGCTAACATAGAGACAGTACAGACAGGGCTAACTTAGAGACAGGGCTAACATAGAAACTGTACAGCAGGGCTAACATAGAGACAGTACAGACAGGGCTAACATAGAGACAGTACAGACAGGGCTAACATAGAGACAGTACAGACAGGGCTAACATAGAGACAGTACAGACAGGGCTAACATAGAGACAGTACAGACAGGGCTAGCATAGAGATAGTACAGACAGGGCTAACATAGAGAGAGTACAGACAGGGCTAACATAGAGACAGTACAGACAGGGCTAACATAGAGACAGTACAGACAGGGCTAACAGAGTCAGTACAGACAGGGCTAACATAGAGACAGTACAGACAGGGCTAGCATAGAGACAGTACAGACAGGGCTACCATAGAGACAGTACAGACAGGGCTAACATAGAGACAGTACAGACAGGGCTAACATAGAGACAGTACAGACAGGGCTAACATAGAGACAGTACAGACAGGGCTAACATAGAGACAGTACAGACAGGTCTAACATAGAGACAGTACAGACAGGGCTAACATATAGACAGTACAGACAGGCTAACATAGAGACAGTACAGACAGGGCTAACATAGAGACAGTACAGACAGGGCTAACATAGAGACAGTACAGACAGGGCTAACAGACAGTACAGACAGGGCTAACACAGGGCTAACATAGAGACAGACAGGGCTAACATAGAGACAGTACAGACAGGGCTAACAGAGACAGTACAGACAGGGCTAACATAGAGACAGTACAGACAGGGCTAACATAGAGACAGTACAGACAGGGCTAGCATAGACACAGTACAGACAGGGCTAACATAGAGACACAGACAGGCTAACATAGAGACAGTACAGACAGGGCTAACATAGAGACAGTACAGACAGGGCTAGCATAGAGACAGTAACATAGAGACAGGGCTAACATAGAGACAGTACAGACAGGGCTAACATAGAAACTGTACAGACAGGGCTAACATAGAGACAGTACAGACAGGGCTAACATAGAGACAGTACAGACAGGGCTAACATAGAGACAGTACAGACAGGGCTAACATAGAGACAGTACAGACAGGGCTAACATAGAGACAGTACAGACAGGGCTAACATAGACACAGTAACAGACAGGGCAGGCTAACATAGAGACAGTACAGACAGGGCTAGCATAGAGACAGTACAGACAGGGCTAACATAGAGACAGTACAGACAGGGCTAACATAGAGACAGTACAGACAGGGCTAACATAGAGACAGTACAGACAGGGCTAACAGAGAGAGACAGGGCTAACATAGAGACAGAGACAGGGCTAGCATAGAGACAGTACAGACAGGGCTACCATAGAGACAGTACAGACAGGGCTAACATAGAGACAGTACAGACAGGGCTAACATATAGACAGTACAGACAGGGCTAACATAGAGACAGTACAGACAGGGCTAACATAGAGACAGTACAGACAGGTCTAACATAGAGACAGTACAGACAGGGCTAACATATAGACAGTACAGACAGGCTAACATAGAGACAGTACAGACAGGGCTAACATAGAGACAGTACCTACAGGGCTAACATAGAGACTGTACAGACAGGGCTAACATAGAGACAGACAGGGCTAACATAGAGACAGTACAGACAGGGCTAACATAGAGACAGACAGGGTTAGCATAGAGACAGTACAGACAGGGCTAACATAGAGACAGTACAGACAGGGCTAACATAGATACAGTACAGACAGGGCTAACATAGAGACAGTACAGACAGGGCTAACATAGAGACAGTACAGACAGGGCTAACATAGAGACAGTACAGACAGGGCTAACTTAGAGACAGTACAGACAGGGCTAACATAGAGACTGTACAGACAGGGCTAACATAGAGACAGTACAGACAGGGCTAGCATAGAGACAGTACAGACAGGGCTAACATAGAGACAGTACAGACAGGGCTAACATAGAGACAGTACAGACAGGGCTAGCATAGAGACAGACATGGCTAACATAGAGACAGTACAGACAGGGCTAACATAGAGACAGTACAGACAGGGCTAACATAGAGACAGTACAGCAGGGCTAACATAGAGACAGTACAGACAGGGCTAACATAGAGACAGTACAGACAGGGCTAGCATAGAGACAGTACAGACAGGGCTAGCATAGAGACAGTACAGACAGGGCTAACATAGAGACAGTACAGACAGGGCTAACATAGAGACAGGGCTAACATAGAGACAGTACAGCAGGGCTAACATAGAGACAGTACAGACAGGGCTAACATAGAGACAGTACAGACAGGGCTGGTTGTAGCTGTGGTCTAGCATCGTAGCGTGGCTTTCGGAGTGCCTCCAAGTGAGACCAAACATAGCGATATAAGAAAGGGGGAAGTTGGGACTGTAAATCACTGGCTGTGACTTACACACAGTGTGTGTGTGTACTTGTGTGTGTATTTGTGTGTGTGTGTGTGTGTGTGTGCTCTGGGGCAGGGTGGAAGTCGCACACAGCAAGGTTGAATAGGGGTTAAGGTTGTTGTATTGACAAGGTACTGAGGGAGGAGGTGGTTGTATTGACAGGGTACTGAGGGAGGAGGTGGTTGTATTGACAGGGTACTGAGGGAGGAGGTGGTTGTATTGACAGGGTACTGAGGGAGGAGGTGGTTGTAATGACAGGGTACTGAGGGAGGAGGTGGTTGTATTGACAGGGTACTGAGGGAGGAGGTGGTTGTATTGACAGGGTACTGAGGGAGGAGGTGGTTGTATTGACAGGGTACTGAGGGAGGAGGTGGTTGTATTGACAGGGTACTGAGGGAGGAGATGGTTGTATTGACAGGGTACTGAGGGAGGAGATGGTTGTATTGACAGGGTACTGAGGGAGGAGGTGGTTGTATTGACAGGGTACTGAGGGAGGAGATGGTTGTATTGACAGGGTACTGAGGGAGGAGATGGTTGTATTGACAGGGTACTGAGGGAGGAGGTGGTTGTATTGACAGGGTACTGAGGGAGGAGATGGTTGTATTGACAGGGTACTGAGGGACGAGGTGGTTGTATTGACAGGGTACTGAGGGAGGAGGTGGTTGTATTGACAGGGTACTGAGGGAGGAGGTGGTTGTACTGTATTTGACGTTTTCCCACATTATTAGGCTGAACCAGAACCTCTACTTCCGGTTACTCACTCCTGCCTCAAGCAGGCACCTGGACGCCAGTAATGACTATTCTGTTTTCTACTGGATTGTATCAACAGGATATCAAATAGGACATGACCTCGTTCTTATGAAATATTGGAAGATTGGAAGAAGATTTGTTTATGTTTTTGAATGATATTGTGTTTTCATATAAATTACTTCTGAGATGAGAGAGAGTATTGGTACCTGGATATGAATACTCACCAGTGAGAGGAGACTTCTCCCATATTTAAATTTGAATCAAGAGAAGACAATGAATGTTAGACTGAATTGAGATTTAACTGGGGGAAATCTGCAGGGGCTAGAGAGTTTTCAGCTATACTTATCGTGGCTCTTTATTTACCACCACAGACAGATGCTGGCACTAAGACCGCACTCAGTCAGATGTAAGGAAATAAGCAAACAGGAAACCACTCACCCAGAGGCGGCGCTCCTAGTGGCCGGAGACTTTAATGCAGGGAAACTTAAAACAGTTCTACCTAATTTCTGTCAACATGTTAACGGATTACCAGGACGTGTGCTTCGGGCGTGTGCTGTCCAACTGGCAGGTGTCTTAACTGACATTTTCAACATGTCCCTGATTGAGTCTGTAATACAAACATTTTTCAAGCAGACCACCATAGTCCCTGTGCCCAAGAACACAAAGGCAACCTTCCTAAATGACTACAGACCCATAGCACTCACGTCCGTAGCCATGAAGTGTTTTGAAAGGCTGGTAAGGGCTCACATCAACACCATTATCCCAGAAACCCTAGACCCACTCCAATTTGCATAACGCCCAAACAGATCCACAGATGATGCTGATCTCTATTGCACTCCACACTGCCCTTTCACACCTGGACAAAAGGAACATCTATGTGAGAATGCTATTCATTGACTACAGATCAGTGTTCAACGCTAAGGATTCTGGGACTAAACACATCCCTCTGCAACTGGATCCTGGACCTCCTGACGGGCCGCCCCCAGGTGGTGAAGGTAGGTAGCAACACATCTGCCGTGCTGATCCTCAACACTGGAGCACCCCAGGGGTGCGTGCTCAGTCCCCTCCTGTACTCCCTGTTCACCCACGACTGCATAGCAAGACACGACACCAACACCATCAGAAAGTTGCAGAAGACACAACAGTGGTAGCCCTGATCACCGACAATGACGAGACAGCCTACAGGGATGAGGTCAGAGACCTGGCCCGGAGGTGCCAGAATAACAACCTATCCTTCGACTAAGGAGATGATTGTGGACTACAGGAAAATAGAGGACCGAGCACGCCCCCATTTTCATCGACGGGGCTGTAGTGGAACAGGTTAAGAGCCTCATGTTCCTTGGTGTCCACATCACCAACAAACTAGAATGGTCCAAACACACCAAGACAGTCGTGAAGATGGCACGACAAAGCCTATTCCCTCTCAGGAAACTAAAAAGATTTGTCATGGGTCCTGAAATCCTCAAAAGGTTCTACAGCTGCAACATCTAGAGATTCCTGACTGGTTGCATCACTGCCTGGAACGGCAATTGCTCGGCCTCTGACCGCAAGGCACTACAGACGGTAGTGCGTATGGCCCAGTACATCACTGGTGCTAAGCTACCTGCCATCCAGAACCTCTACACCAGGCGGTGTCAGAGGAAAGTCATAAAAATGGTCAACGACCCCAGCCACCCCAGTTATAGACTATTCTCTCTACTACCGCATGGCCAGCAGTATCGGAGTGCCAAGTCTAGGACCAAAAGGCTTCAACAGTTTTTACCCCCAAGCCAAAGATTCCTGAACAGGTAAACAAATGGCTACCCAGACTATTTGCATTGTGTCCCCATCAACCCTTCTTTACGCTGCTGCTACTCTCTGTTTATCATATATGCATAGTCACTTTAACTATACATTCATGTACATACTACCTAAATTGGGCCTACCAACCAGTGCTCCCTGCACATTGGCTAAACAGGCTATCTGCATTGTGTCCCGCCACCCACCACCCACCACCCGCCAACCCCTCTTTTACCCTACTGCTACTCTCTGTTTATCATATATACATAGTCACTTTAACCATATCTACATGTACATACTACCTAAATTGGGCCTACCAACCAGTGCTCCCGCACATTGGCTAAACAGGCTATCTGTATTGTGTCCCGCCACCCACCACCCGCCAACCCCTTTTTTACGCTACTGCTACTCTCTCTGTTTATCATATATACATAGTCACTTTAACCATATCTACATGTACATAGTACCTCAATCAGCCTGACTAACCGGTGTCTGTATATAGCCTCGCTACTGTTATTTTTCACTTTTTATTTCTTTACTTACCTATTGTTCACCTAATACCTGTTTTGCACTATTGGTTAAGAGCCTGTAAGTAAGCATTTCACTGTAAGGCTGCATATATAAGATTTTAATTCAGATTTAGCTGGGGTAAATCTGCAGGGCTGAAGGGAGATTTAGCTGGGGGAAATCTGCAGGGCTGAAGGGAGATTTAGCTGGGGGAAATCTGCCATTTCACCCTTCTTATAGAAAGTGCCCTCGCAGCCCAAGGATTAATTACATGAATTACATTTTTTATGGTTTACTTTAATTTATTTATAGTCTCTGAAAAATGTTTTTTAAATGTAACAAGCTGTCCCCTCCCCTCTCATTACACGCACCTGGTTCCCATTCCTCCTGATGAGTACGTTATATATGTGCCCTCTGTTCCCCATTGTCCCTGTCGGTTATCGTTCCCATGTCCGTTAGTGGCGTTGTCTCAGCCAGCAGGGTTTTGTGCATTGTGTATTACGCGTTTCGTTCCGTGTCGTTCTAGAGTTTTACCCTCGTTCTAGAGTTTTACCCTCGTTCTAGAGTTTTACCCTCACTCTTTTGTTTGGGTGCATGCCAATGTTTTTGTATACGTGTTTGTTTTGGGTGTATTAAAACCCCCCGATGATGTATTCCTACGCCTGTCTCCAAATCCTTTATACCAGTGTGACAGAAGCGTGACAGATTGTGTGATGGAGCTGACGTATGCAGCGTTTACCGTGAATGCT
This sequence comes from Oncorhynchus nerka, assembly GCF_034236695.1. Lineage (NCBI taxonomy): Eukaryota > Metazoa > Chordata > Actinopteri > Salmoniformes > Salmonidae > Oncorhynchus > Oncorhynchus nerka. The sequence continues at coordinate 104,094,284 of NC_088409.1, read as the reverse complement.
GTCTCCGCTAACGTGGGAACATTGCCTTTGAATTTCAATCACGCTGTAATGCTGAACTTACACGATACGGATTGAATAGACCCTTAGATTGGTTCAATATCTTTTGTTAATAGCTCCACATTCTTTCCACTGCTGTGCCTCTGTGTAGGCGTCTGCCTTGATGAGGTGGGGAACACTGCTGTGCCTCAGTGTAGGCATCTGCCCTGGGGAGGTGGGGAACACTGCTGTGCCTCTGTGTAGGCATCTGCCTTGGTGAGGTGGGGAACACTGCTGTGCCTCTGTGTAGGCATCTGCCCTGGTGAGGTGTGGAACACTGCTGTGCCTCTGTGTAGGCATCTGCCCTGGTGAGGTGTGGAACACTGCTGTGCCTCTGTGTAGGAATCTGCCCTGGTGAGGTGTGGAACCGCTACTTGAAAAGGAAGGTGACCTTTCTGAGAATCATTCCAACCTTTCAAAACCCGATTCTTTGCGGAGAGAAAGTTAAGAGAGCAAACAAATTCCAGCTTCAAAGCAGCGAGCAACATTTACTTGAATTAGATTTTGAATCGATCCTCCCTCGCTAAACAAAGTCATACTACGGAGATATTGTCATGTTGCAAATATGGGGGGGTTCTAAGACCAAGGAGTGGGACAGGACAAGGATCAATAGAAAGAGAGAAACTGATCAGCTCAGATGAGGAAAACTATTTAATTTGTGGAAAAGAAGCTAGGAATCATGTCTTACTATTATTTCATGTGTAGCCCGCATAGAAAAGAAGCTAGGAATCATGTTTATCTACCCCTGTTAAAAGTGACTCCCCATCCTGCATGAGGGAGCGTAATCATCGACTGACCCTAATTAGCATAACGCAACGGACATAAATATTCCTAGAAAATATTCATATTCATGAAAATCACAAGTGAAATATATTGTAACACAGCTTAGCCTTTTGTTAATCACCCTGTCATCTCAGATTTTCAAAATATGCTTTACAGCCAAAGCTAGACGAGCATTTGTGTAAGTTTATTGATAGCCTAGCATAGCATTTTGTCCAGCTAGCAGCAGGTAACTTGGTCACGGAAATCAGAAAAGCAATCAAGTTAAATCGTTTACCTTTGATGAGCTTCGGATGTTTTCACTCACGAGACTCTCAGTTAGATAGCAAATGTTCCTTTTTTCCCAAAATATTATTTTTGGAGGCGAAATAGCTCTGTTTCTTCTTCACGTTTGGCTGAGAAATCGCCCGGAAATTGCAGTCACGAAAACTGCGAAAAATATTCCAAATTAGCTCCATAATATCGACAGAAACATGGCAAACGTTGTTTATCATCAATCCTCAAGGTGTTTTTCAAATATCTATTCGATAATATATCCGTCGGGACAATTCGTTTTTCAGTAGGACCGATTGGAATAATGGCTACCTCTGTATTTTACGCGAGAATCTCTCTGGGAGCATCAGGTGACCACATGTAGCCGCTTACGGGTTTTCTTCAACATAAAGGCGTGAAACCACGTCACAATGCTATAGACACCTTCGGGAATACAGAGAAAAAGTAATCTGGTTGATAGCCCATTCACTGCTCAATAGGGACGCATTGGAACGTAGCACTTTCAAAACATGAGGCACTTTCGGATTGGATTTTTCTCAGGCTTTCGCCTGCAACATCAGTTCTGTTATACTCACAGACAATATTTGTACTGTTTTGGAAACTTTAGAGTGTTTTTTATCCTAAGCTGTCAATTATATGCATATTCTAGCATCCTGTTTACTACGGGAACGTTTTTTTCCCCAAAAAGGAAAATACTGCCCCGTAGTCACAAAAAGTCATTAATTCAATTCTCTCAAAAGGCTCAGCAGCTGTCACGTCCTTATTTGAACGTTGTCTCTTTCAACTTCCATTTCTGTCAGTGTCACGGATCACTGCGGAACTTTCATTATGCACACCTGTGCCCTATTCTCACTGATTAGTACATGTATAAGTGTGCCCTTTGGTTTCCATAGGCCTGTCCATTATTGTTACTATGTCCGTTGGTACCTGTGAGTACCTGTTATGTGTGTTTTGACTTTCATGCCCTTGTGAATTGCCCAGATTATTACGGGTCTCGTCCCGCGTGTTAAACATTGTGCGTGTGTGTTATTTATTCGAGGTGCTCCTCGCTCTTTTGTTTTGGGTTTCTACCCTGTGTTAGTCATTGTGTGTTATTTATTTGAGGTACTCCTCGCTCTTTTGTTTTGGGTTTCTACCCTGTGTTAGTCATTGTGTGTTATTTATTTGAGGTACTCCTCGCTCTTTTGTTTTGGGTTTCTACCCTGTGTTAGTCATTGTGTGTTATTTATTTGAGGTGCTCCTCGCTCTTTTGTTTTGGGTTTCTACCCTGTGTTTTGTCACGTGTTTGTTTGGTCTTCGTCCCCGTGCATTTACATGGCCTGCCGTAATTTGGGCTTAATAAAAAAACGCATTCCTGCGCCTGTCTCCCGAATCATTTATGCCAACGTGACAGTCAGTAAACTGTACAATAACGACAGAAACATATCAATATATAATGATATAAATATATCAACATATATTGAAATAAATACAATAATAAACAATAATAAACTGATATACCGTATTTACAGTAGCAGCATCTGTCTCGTTGGCCAAATCTCCCCATCAAGCCGTTGGCCAAATCTCGCCATCAAGCCGTTGACCATATCTCCCCATCAAGCCGTTGACCATTTCTCCTCATAAAGCCATTGACCATTTCTCCTCATCAAGCCGTTGGCCAAATATCCTCATCAAGCCGTTGACAATTTCTCCTCATCAAGCCGTTGACCATTTCTCCTCATCAAGCCGTTGACCATTTCTCCCCATCAAGCCGTTGATCATACAGTAAATATCTGGAACAACCACTCCTGACTGCTGAGTGCTCTTTATTTACCATCAGTAGAGAGCAGGATGGATCACCAAGGAGCATGTTGTGTTTATTATATCTAAGGTCTCCTCAGAACTATGCCTTCGGAGATGGCGAAGATGCCGTTGTTATTCACTGTGTATTTATTCCTCAAGTCACTATTTCTATCATATCTCTTATCTTATATCTTTAACTCTGTATTGCTGGAAAAGGACCCGTCAGTTAGCATTTTCACTGTTAGTCTGCACCTGTTGTTTACCAAGCATGTGACAAATACAGTTTGATTTGATTTTCAGTCGCCTTGAAATATAAAGTACTCAGAGAAGTCGACTGGATGAAAGAAAGACATTTATGTGCTGAAATTGTGCTGAAATTGTATTAACTTTCTTCTCTCGAGTGTCTGTATGTGTCTCTTTGAAGCTGTAGAATTGAGATATTGAAGGACACCACATTCTGCCATACATAAAGCACGAAGACATTTAGACAAACTGGTGGAACCTGCACAATATGAAGAGACTTTGTATATCTTCACAGTCCCAAAGTAAGTCTGATTCTGAGAAGTTATTTTAAAGATAAAAGTGTCATCATTGGGTTCAGATTAACTTAGTTTCTGCAGCTAAGACTCAGCATTATTATTAGAAAAATGAAGGTTTCTACTGAGGCTGTTACTGCTGACCCGTGGAGCTAAAAGACATAATTGCTTTATCCATTTGAACATGTTTTCTTATTATTAAAATGGGTCTCAATTATTATTTTCTATTCAGAAAGGTTTACTTTGGCAAAATGGAAATAGCAACCCAGAAATAGACAGCTAGTCTAGCTGAATACTGCTGAATAACTCCCTGTAATTAAGGACAGACGATGGAGACGAGAAGCAAGTACAGGGAGTGAACATTTAATGAAACAATGGACACATAACTAACTGGACAGGGGGAACAAAACAACATTATGACAATAATGCTGACACGGGGAACCAAATGAGGAACAGACAGATATAGAGGGTAATCAACAAAGGGAAGGAGTCCAGGTGAGTCCAATGAGCGCTGATGCAAGTATGGAGGGCATGTCACGCCCTGACCATAGAGAGCCATGGAGAGGAAGTTATGGACTTGAGAGGACACGAGACCCTTCCTTGGCGGGAGTCGCCAAGGAGCATGGAAGGACAGCTACGACACCGGGGACCACGGCCACAGAAACCTCAAGATTTTGTTGGGGGGGCGCACATGGAGCTGGCGGTTGAGCAGAGGAGAGTGGTAGAGCCGGTTTGGGAGTCGGAGGAGGAATTTGATGAAAGATTCTGGAGAGAGGTGGTAGCGATGAGAATGCTGCGGTTACAGACATGCTGAGCGTGACACCAGTCCGGTGCCATCAGGCTTCCTGCACTTGCCCTGAAGTGCGTGTAACCAGTCCGGTGCCACCTGTACCGGTTCCACGCACTAGGTCTCCAGTGTGCATTCACAATAGCTCCATGGCCGGGGTCCTCCTCTGTGCCGATTCCCAGTCCGTGTTTGTTTTGGGGATGACCAGTGAAATATACCTGCTGGAGCGCCTACTACAGGTGGGTGTTGCTATGGTGACCAGTGAGCTGAGATAAGGTGGGGCTTTACCTAGCAAAGACTTATAGATGACCTGGAGCCAGTAGGTTTGGTAATGAATATGTAGCAAGCCAACGAGAGCATACAGGACGCAGTGGTTGGTAGGATAGGATAGTCAGTTTTACGAGGGTATGTTTGTCAGCTCCCAGATTGCAATTCCTATGGCTTCCACTAGATGTCAACAGTCTTCATTCAAGGTTTTAGGCTTGTTTCTTCCAAAACAAGGAACAATTTTGAGTTTTGGTACAGGGAGTCAGAGTTGGAAGTCAGTCTGTGGGCACGACGAAGAGGGCGCGGACTTGCTCATTTTACTTTTCTATTGAACATACTTCTTTCCGTATGAAAAATTATAGTTTAATTACATTTTAGAGTAACTGAGGATTAAATAGAAATGTAGTTTGACTTGTTATAACAAAGTTTAACTGTAGCTTGTTGGATTCCTTTGTTTACATGTTGAACTCAAATCGATAGACTTTTTGGGGATATAAAGAAGGAACAAAACGACCATGCATGTTGTAGCTGGGACCCATTGGATTGCAAATCAGAGGAAGATTTTCAAAAAGTAAGTGATTATTTTATCGCTATTTGTGATTTTATGAAGCCTGTGCTGGTTGAAAAATATGTTGATGTGGGGCGCCAACATCAAACAATCGCAGTTAGATTAACAAGACTGTTTTAACACTAAGAGATGTATAACTTTTACGATTATTTAAATTGGACAATGCAGTTTTAGATTAACAAGACTTTGGGCTTTTTGAAGAGGGGATATAAGTGTTCATTTAGTATAACTTAACAGACTTTAACAGACTAGTAATAGGAGTTGCAACATTTTTCGGCAGATAATTTTAGAAAGAAAGTGTCCAGATTGCCTAGCCCAGCTGATTTGTAGGGATCCAGATTTTGCAGCTCTTTCAGAACATCAGCTATCTAGATTTGGATGAAGGAGAAGTGTGTGTGTGTGTGTGGGGGGGGGGGAGGGGGTTTGTACCTGGTAGTTTCATTGATCATTTGTGTGAGTTTGAGGGCATCTAGCTTAGATTGTAGGGCAGACGGGGTGTTAAGCATATCCCAGTTTAGGTCACCTAACGGTACTAACTCAGAAGATATATGGGGTGCAATCAATTCACACAGCTGGGGGCTGAGGTGGGTCTATAACAAGCTGTAACGGTGAGAGACTTGTTTCTGGAAAGGTGGATTTTTAAAAGTAGAAGCTCAAATTGTTTGGGCACAGACCTGGATAGTATAAGACAGAACTCTGCAGGCTAACTACGCCTCATTCGGCAGTTGTCTCTTGTTTGAAAATGTTGTTGGGATGGAAATGTCAGGATTTTTTGGCAGTCTTCCTAAACCAGGATTCAGACACAGCTAGGACATCAGTGAATAAAATAAACAATGAATGGATGTTTTATTCGATAAAGTTCTTAGTTATATCCCAAAAACACCATTTAGATGGCGCCATTGAATTCAATAATCCAGTCCTTCAACATGCATACAAAGGATTCCAAAAAGTTACTAGCAAAGTTCGTTCAAACAAGTCAAACAATGTTTTGACTCGATCTTTCAATAGCATTGCATTGGAAGTCGTTCGGAGCTCAAAAAAAAACATTTTCCGGATTGATTTTCCTTGGGTTTTTGCCTGCTATATCAGTTCTGTTATACTCAGACATTATTTTAACCGTTTTAGAAACTTCAGAGTGTTTTCTATCCAATTCCACCAATTATTTGCATATCCTAACCTCTGGGCCTGAGTAACAGGCTGTTTACTTTGGGCACGTCAGACAGGCGGAAATTCAGGAAACTGGCCTTACTCGCAGAGAGGTTATTAGAGACAAGTGTGTGCCTTTCCAAATCATGTCCAGTCAATTGAATTTACCACAGGTGAACTCCAATCAAGTCGTATAAAACATTTTATGAATGTTAGGATACACCTGACCTTAATTTTATGAATGTTAGGATACACCTGATCTTAATTTGAGGAATGTTAGGATACACCTGACCTTAATTTTATGAATGTTAGGATACACCTGACCTTAATTTTATGAATGTTAGGATACACCTGACCTTAATTTTAGGAATGTTAGGATACACCTGACCTTAATTTTAGGAATGTTAGGATACACCTGACCTTAATTTTAGGAATGTTAGGATACACCTGACCTTAATTTTAGGAATGTTAGGATACACCTGACCTTAATTTTATGAATGTTAGGATACACCTGACCTTAATTTTATGAATGTTAGGATACACCTGATCTTAATTTTATGAATGTTAGGATACACCTGACCTTAATTTAGATATGAAAATGTTTGTAAATAAAAAAACAATGCAATAACAAAAACCACTTTCACTTTGTCATTATGGGCTATTGTGTCTAAATTGATGAGGGAAAACAAATATTTAATCCATTTTAGAATAAGGATAAGCAAAAGTTGAAAATGTCAAGGGCTCTGAATACTTTCTGAATGTATTGACAACATTTGGAGAATGAACAGAGCTGATCTTCTGGACACAAAATGTATTAAACATGTAAATGTAAAAACAAACCTTTACCACATTTAGACAGAGGAAAGCAGAATGTTTCATGGCCTTTAAAGCGCCCCCGTAGGTTGAAGAGCTTAAAGCGCCCCCATAGGTTGAAGAGGTTAAAGCGCCCCCATAGGTTGAAGAGGTTAAAGCGCCCCCATAGGTTGAAGAGGTTAAAGCGCCCCCATAGGTTGAAGAGCTTAAAGCGCCCTCATAATTCCTGTGTGAAGATTAGAGTATAAAACGACAGCTGATAATTCCTGTGTGAAGACTAGAGTATAAAACGACAGCTGATATTTCCTGTGTGAAGATTAGAGTATAAAACGACAGCTGATAATTCCTGTGTGAAGACAGAGTATAAAACGACAGCTGATATTTCCTGTGTGAAGACTAGAGTATAAAACGACAGCTGATAATTCCTGTGTGAAGATTAGAGTATAAAACGACAGCTGATAATTCCTGCGTGAAGACTAGAGTATTAAACGACAGTTGATAATTCCTGCGTGAAGACTAGAGTATAAAACGACAGCTGATAATTCCTGTGTGAAGACTAGAGTATAAAACGACAGCTGATAATTCCTGTGTGAAGACTAGAGTATAAAACGACAGCTGATAATTCATGTGTGAAGACTAGAGTATAAAACGACAGCTGATAATTCCTGTGTGAAGACTAGAGTATAAAACGACAGCTGATAATTCCTGTGTGAAGACTAGAGTATAAAACGACAGTTGATAATTCCTGTGTGAAGACTAGAGTATAAAACGACAGCTGATAATTCCTGTGTGAAGACTAGAGTATTAAACGACAGCTGATAATTCCTGTGTGAAGACTAGAGTATTAAACGACAGCTGATAATTCCTGTGTGAAGACTAGAGTATTAAACGACAGCTGATAATTCCTGTGTGAAGACTAGAGTATTAAACGACAGCTGATAATTCCTGTGTGAAGACTTAGAGTTGATAAAACCTGACAGTTGATAATTCCTGTGTGAAGACTAGAGTATAAAACGACAGTTGATAATTCCTGTGTGAAGACTAGAGTATAAAACGACAGCTGATAATTCCTGTGTGAAGACTAGAGTATAAAACGACAGCTGATAATTCCTGTGTGAAGACTAGAGTATAAAACGACAGCTGATAATTCCTGTGTGAAGATTAGAGTATAAAACGACAGCTGATAATTCATGTGTGAAAACTAGAGTATAAAACGACAGCTGATAATTCCTGTGTGAAGATTAGAGTATAAAACGACAGCTGATAATACCTGTGTGAAGACTAGAGTATTAAACGACAGCTGATAATTCCTGTGTGAAGACTAGAGTATAAAACGACAGCTGATAATTCCTGTGTGAAGACGAGAGTATAAAACGACAGCTGATAATTCATGTGTGAAGACTAGAGTATAAAACGACAGCTGATAATTCCTGTGTGAAGACGAGAGTATAAAACAACAGCTGATATTTCCTGTGTGAAGACTAGAGTATAAAACGACAGCTGATAATTCCTGTGTGAAGATTAGAGTATAAAACGACAGCTGATAATACCTGTGTGAAGACTAGAGTATTAAAACGACAGCTGATAATTCCTGTGTGAAGACTAGAGTATAAAACGACAGCTGATAATTCCTGTGTGAAGACGAGAGTATAAAACGACAGCTGATATTTCCTGTGTGAAGACTAGAGTATAAAACGACAGCTGATAATTCCTGTGTGAAGATTAGAGTATAAAACGACAGCTGATAATTCCTGCGTGAAGACTAGAGTATTAAACGACAGTTGATAATTCCTGCGTGAAGACTAGAGTATAAAACGACAGCTGATAATTCCTGTGTGAAGACTAGAGTATAAAACGACAGCTGATAATTCCTGTGTGAAGACGAGAGTATAAAACGACAGCTGATATTTCCTGTGTGAAGACTAGAGTATAAAACGACAGCTGATAATTCCTGTGTGAAGATTAGAGTATAAAACGAAGCTGATAATTCCTGCGTGAAGACTAGAGTATAAAACGACAGCTGATAATTCCTGTGTGAAGACTAGAGTATAAAACGACAGCTGAAATTCCTGTGAAGACTAGAGTATAAAACGACAGCTGATAATTCCTGTGTGAAGACTAGAGTATAAAACGACAGCTGATAATTCCTGTGTGAAGACTAGAGTATAAAACGACAGCTGATAATTCATGTGTGAAGACTAGAGTATAAAACGACAGCTGATAATTCCTGTGTGAAGACTAGAGTATAAAACGACAGCTGATAATTCATGTGTGAAGACTAGAGTATAAAACGACAGCTGATAATTCCTGTGTGAAGACTAGAGTATAAAACGACAGCTGATAATTCCTGTGTGAAGACTAGAGTATAAAACGACAGCTGATAATTCCTGTGTGAAGACTAGAGTATAAAACGACAGCTGATAATTCCTGTGTGAAGACTAGAGTATTAAACGACAGCTGATAATTCCTGTGTGAAGACGAGAGTATAAAACGACAGCTGATATTTCCTGTGTGAAGACTAGAGTATAAAACGACAGCTGATAATTCCTGTGTGAAGATTAGAGTATAAAACGACAGCTGATAATTCCTGCGTGAAGACTAGAGTATTAAACGACAGTTGATAATTCCTGCGTGAAGACTAGAGTATAAAACGACAGCTGATAATTCCTGTGTGAAGACTAGAGTATTAAACGACAGTTGATAATTCCTGCGTGAAGACTAGAGTATTAAACGACAGTTGATAATTCCTGCGTGAAGACTAGAGTATTAAACGACAGCTGATAATTCCTGTGTGAAGATTAGAGTATAAAACGACAGCTGATAATTCCTGCGTGAAGACTAGAGTATTAAACGACAGTTGATAATTCCTGCGTGAAGACTAGAGTATAAAACGACAGCTGATAATTCCTGTGTGAAGACTAGAGTATAAAACGACAGCTGATAATTCCTGTGTGAAGACGAGAGTATAAAACGACAGCTGATAATACCTGTGTGAAGACTAGAGTATAAAACGACAGCTGATAATTCATGTGTGAAGACTAGAGTATAAAACGACAGCTGATAATTCATGTAATTCTGTGACTAGAGTATAAAACGACAGCTGATAATTCCTGTGTGAAGACTAGAGTATAAAACGACAGCTGATAATTCCTGTGTGAAGACTAGAGTATAAAACGACAGCTGATAATTCCTGTGTGAAGACTAGAGTATAAAACGACAGTTGATAATTCCTGTGTGAAGACTAGAGTATAAAACGACAGCTGATAATTCCTGTGTGAAGACTAGAGTATAAAACGACAGCTGATAATTCCTGTGTGAAGACTAGAGTATAAAACGACAGCTGATAATTCCTGTGTGAAGACTAGAGTATAAAACGACAGCTGATAATTCCTGTGTGAAATAGAGTATAAAACGACAGCTGATAATTCCTGTGTGAAGATTAGTATAAAACGACAGCTGATAATACCTGTGTGAAGAGTATTAAACGACAGCTGATAATTCCTGTGTGAAGACTAGAGTATAAAACGACAGCTGATAATTCCTGTGTGAAGACTATAAAACGACAGCTGATATTTCCTGTGTGAAGACTAGAGTATAAAACGACAGCTGATAATTCCTGTGTGAAGATTAGAGTATAAAACGACAGCTGATAATTCCTGCGTGAAGACTAGAGTATTAAACGACAGTTGATAATTCCTGTGAAGACTAGAGTATAAAACGACAGCTGATAATTCCTGTGTGAAGACTAGAGTATAAAACGACAGCTGATAATTCCTGTGTGAAGACGAGAGTATAAAACAACAGCTGATATTTCCTGTGTGAAGACTAGAGTATAAAACGACAGCTGATAATTCCTGTGTGAAGACTAGAGTATAAAACGACAGCTGATAATTCATGTGTGAAGACTAGAGTATAAAACGACAGCTGATAATTCCTGTGTGAAGACTAGAGTATAAAACGACAGCTGATAATTCCTGTGTGAAGACTAGAGTATAAAACGACAGTTGATAATTCCTGTGTGAAGACTAGAGTATAAAACGACAGCTGATAATTCCTGTGTGAAGACTAGAGTATTAAACGACAGCTGATAATTCCTGTGTGAAGACTAGAGTATTAAAACGACAGCTGATAATTCCTGTGTGAAGACTAGAGTATTAAACGACAGCTGATAATTCCTGTGTGAAGATAGAAGTATAAAAAACGACAGCTGATAATTCCTGTGTGAAGACTAGAGTATAAAACGACAGCTGATAATTCCTGTGTGAAGACTAGAGTATAAAACAGTTGATAATTCCTGTGTGAAGACTGATAAATTCCTGTGTGAAGACTAGAGTATAAAACGACAGCTGATAATTCCTGTGTGAAGACTAGAGTATAAAACGACAGCTGATAATTCCTGTGTGAAGATTAGAGTATAAAACGACAGCTGATAATTCATGTGTGAAAACTAGAGTATAAAACGACAGCTGATAATTCCTGTGTGAAGATTAGAGTATAAACGACAGCTGATAATACCTGTGTGAAGACTAGAGTATTAAACGACAGCTGATAATTCCTGTGTGAAGACTAGAGTATAAAACGACAGCTGATAATTCCTGTGTGAAGACGAGAGTATAAAACGACAGCTGATATTTCCTGTGTGAAGACTAGAGTATAAAACGACAGCTGATAATTCCTGTGTGAAGATTAGAGTATAAAACGACAGCTGATAATTCCTGCGTGAAGACTAGAGTATTAAACGACAGTTGATAATTCCTGCGTGAAGACTAGAGTATAAAACGACAGCTGATAATTCATGTGTGAAGACTAGAGTATAAAACGACAGCTGATAATTCCTGTGTGAAGACGAGAGTATAAAACAACAGCTGATATTTCCTGTGTGAAGACTAGAGTATAAAACGACAGCTGATAATTCCTGTGTGAAGATTAGAGTATAAACGACAGCTGATAATACCTGTGTGAAGACTAGAGTATTAAACGACAGCTGATAATTCCTGTGTGAAGACTAGAGTATAAAACGACAGCTGATAATTCCTGTGTGAAGACGAGAGTATAAAACGACAGCTGATATTTCCTGTGTGAAGACTAGAGTATAAAACGACAGCTGATAATTCCTGTGTGAAGATTAGAGTATAAAACGACAGCTGATAATTCCTGTGTGAAGACTAGAGTATTAAACGACAGTTGATAATTCCTGTGTGAAGACTAGAGTATAAAACGACAGCTGATAATTCCTGTGTGAAGACTAGAGTATAAAACGACAGCTGATAATTCCTGTGTGAAGACTAGAGTATAAAACGACAGCTGATATTTCCTGTGTGAAGACTAGAGTATAAAACGACAGCTGATAATTCCTGTGTGAAGATTAGAGTATAAAACGACAGCTGATAATTCCTGCGTGAAGACTAGAGTACTAAACGTATGATAATTCCTGCGTGAAGACTAGAGTATAAAACGACAGCTGATAATTCCTGTGTGAAGACTAGAGTATAAAACGACAGCTGATAATTCCTGTGTGAAGACTAGAGTATAAAACGACAGCTGATAATTCCTGTGTGAAGACTAGAGTATAAAACGACAGCTGATAATACCTGTGTGAAGACTAGAGTATAAAACGACAGCTGATAATTCCTGTGTGAAGACTAGAGTATAAAACGACAGCTGATAATTCCTGTGTGAAGATTAGAGTATAAAAATTCATGTGTGAAGACGACAGCTGATAATTCATGTGTGAAGACTAGAGTATAAAACGACAGCTGATAATTCCTGTGTGAAGACTAGAGTATAAAACGACAGCTGATAATTCCTGTGTGAAGACTAGAGTATAAAACGACAGCTGATAATTCCTGTGTGAAGACTAGAGTATAAAACGACAGCTGATAATTCCTGTGTGAAGACTAGAGTATAAAACGACAGCTGATAATTCCTGTGTGAAGACTAGAGTATAAAACGACAGCTGATAATTCCTGTGTGAAGATTTCCTGTGAGAGTATAAAACGACAGCTGATAATTCCTGCGTGAAGACTAGAGTATAAACGACAGTTGATAATTCCTGTGTGAAGACTAGAGTATAAAACGACAGCTGATAATTCCTGTGTGAAGACTAGAGTATAAAACGACAGCTGATAATTCCTGTGTGAAGACGAGAGTATAAAACGACAGCTGATATTTCCTGTGTGAAGACTAGAGTATAAAACGACAGCTGATAATTCCTGTGTGAAGATTAGAGTATAAAACGACAGCTGATAATTCCTGCGTGAAGACTAGAGTATTAAACGACAGTTGATAATTCCTGCGTGAAGACTAGAGTATAAACGACAGCTGATAATTCCTGTGTGAAGACTAGAGTATAAAACGACAGCTGATAATTCCTGTGTGAAGACTAGAGTATAAAAACGACAGCTGATAATTCCTGTGTGAAGACTAGAGTATAAAACGACAGCTGATAATACCTGTGTGAAGACTAGAGTATTAAACGACAGCTGATAATTCCTGTGTAGAGTATAAAACGACAGCTGATAATTCCTGTGTGAAGACTAATAAAACGACAGCTGATAATTCCTGTGTGAAGACTAGAGTATAAAACGACAGCTGATAATTCCTGTGTGAAGACTAGAGTATAAAACGACAGTTGATAATTCCTGTGTGAAGACTAGAGTATAAAACGACAGCTGATAATTCCTGTGTGAAGACTAGAGTATAAAACGACAGCTGATAATTCCTGTGTGAAGACTAGAGTATAAAACGACAGCTGATAATTCCTGTGTGAAGATTAGAGTATAAAACGACAGCTGATAATTCATGTGTGAAAACTAGAGTATAAAACGACAGCTGATAATTCCTGTGTGAAGATTAGAGTATAAAACGACAGCTGATAATACCTGTGTGAAGACTAGAGTATTAAACGACAGCTGATAATTCCTGTGTGAAGACTAGAGTATAAAACGACAGCTGATAATTCCTGTGTGAAGACGAGAGTATAAAACGACAGCTGATATTTCCTGTGTGAAGACTAGAGTATAAAACGACAGCTGATAATTCCTGTGTGAAGATTAGAGTATAAAACGACAGCTGATAATTCCTGCGTGAAGACTAGAGTATTAAACGACAGTTGATAATTCCTGCGTGAAGACTAGAGTATAAAACGACAGCTGATAATTCCTGTGTGAAGACTAGAGTATAAAACGACAGCTGATAATTCCTGTGTGAAGACGAGAGTATAAAACAACAGCTGATATTTCCTGTGTGAAGACTAGAGTATAAAACGACAGCTGATAATTCCTGTGTGAAGATTAGAGTATAAAACGACAGCTGATAATACCTGTGTGAAGACTAGAGTATTAAACGACAGCTGATAATTCCTGTGTGAAGACTAGAGTATAAAACGACAGCTGATAATTCCTGTGTGAAGACGAGAGTATAAAACGACAGCTGATATTTCCTGTGTGAAGACTAGAGTATAAAACGACAGCTGATAATTCCTGTGTGAAGATTAGAGTATAAAACGACAGCTGATAATTCCTGCGTGAAGACTAGAGTATTAAACGACAGTTGATAATTCCTGCGTGAAGACTAGAGTATAAAACGACAGCTGATAATTCCTGTGTGAAGACTAGAGTATAAACGACAGCTGATAATTCCTGTGTGAAGACGAGAGTATAAAACGACAGCTGATATTTCCTGTGTGAAGACTAGAGTATAAAACGACAGCTGATAATTCCTGTGTGAAGATTAGAGTATAAAACGACAGCTGATAATTCCTGCGTGAAGACTAGAGTATTAAACGACAGTTGATAATTCCTGCGTGAAGACTAGAGTATAAAACGACAGCTGATAATTCCTGTGTGAAGACTAGAGTATAAAACGACAGCTGATAATTCCTGTGTGAAGACTAGAGTATAAAACGACAGCTGATAATTCCTGTGTGAAGACTAGAGTATAAAACGACAGCTGATAATACCTGTGTGAAGACTAGAGTATAAAACGACAGCTGATAATTCATGTGTGAAGACTAGAGTATAAAACGACAGCTGATAATTCCTGTGTGAAGACTAGAGTATAAAACGACAGCTGATAATTCCTGTGTGAAGACTAGAGTATAAAACGACAGCTGATAATTCCTGTGTGAAGATTAGAGTATAAAACGACAGCTGATAATTCATGTGTGAAAACTAGAGTATAAAACGACAGCTGATAATTCCTGTGTGAAGATTAGAGTATAAAACGACAGCTGATAATACCTGTGTGAAGACTAGAGTATTAAACGACAGCTGATAATTCCTGTGTGAAGACTAGAGTATAAAACGACAGCTGATAATTCCTGTGTGAAGATTAGAGTATAAAACGACAGCTGATAATTCCTGTGTGAAGATTAGAGTATAAAACGACAGCTGATAATACCTGTGTGAAGACTAGAGTATTAAACGACAGCTGATAATTCCTGTGTGAAGACTAGAGTATAAAACGACAGCTGATAATTCCTGTGTGAAGATTAGAGTATAAAACGACAGCTGATAATTCCTGTGTGAAGATTAGAGTATAAAACGACAGCTGATAATTCCTGTGTGAAGATTAGAGTATAAAACGAACCCTGATAATTCATGTGTGAAGACTAGAGTATAAAACGACAGCTGATAATTCCTGTGTGAAGATTAGAGTATAAAACGACAGCTGATAATTCCTGTGTGAAGACGAGAGTATAAAACGACAGCTGATAATACCTGTGTGAAGACTAGAGTATAAAACGACAGCTGATAATTCCTGTGTGAAGACTAGAGTATTAAACGACAGCTGATAATTCCTGTGTGAAGACTAGAGTATTAAACGACAGCTGATAATTCCTGTGTGAAGACTAGAGTATTAAACGACAGCTGATAATTCCTGTGTGAAGACTAGAGTATTAAACGACAGCTGATAATTCCTGCGTGAAGACTAGAGTATAAAACGACAGCTGATATTTCCTGTGTGAAGACTAGAGTATAAAATGACAGCTGATAATTCCTATGTGAAGACTAGAGTATAAAACAACAGCTGATAATTCCTGTGTGAAGACTAGAGTATTAAACGACAGCTGATAATTCCTGTGTGAAGACTAGAGTATTAAACGACAGCTGATAATTCCTGTGTGAAGACTAGAGTATTAAACGACAGCTGATAATTCCTGTGTGAAGACTAGAGTATTAAACGACAGCTGATAATTCCTGCGTGAAGACTAGAGTATAAAACGACAGCTGATATTTCCTGTGTGAAGACTAGAGTATAAAACGACAGCTGATAATTCCTATGTGAAGACTAGAGTATAAAACGACAGCTGATAATTCCTGCGTGAAGACGAGAGTATAAAACGACAGCTGATGATACCTGTGTGAAGACTAGAGTATAAAATGACAGCTGATATTTCCTGTGTGAAGACTAGAGTATAAAACAACAGCTGATAATTCCTGCGTGAAGACGAGAGTATAAAACGACAGCTGATAATTCCTGTGTGAAGACTAGAGTATAAAACGACAGCTGATAATTCCTGTGTGAAGACTAGAGTATAAAACGACAGCTGATAATTCCTGTGTGAAGAATAGAGTATAAAACGACGCTGATAATTCCTCGGGTGGTTGTTGTCCTTGATGAGCATGTTGACACATCTCCATAAGTAGTTGAAGGATGGAGCATGTTGACACATCTCCAGAAGTAGCTGTAGGATGGAGCATGTTGACACATCTCCAGAAGTAGCTGAAGGATGGAGCATGTTGACACATCTCCAGAAGTAGCTGAAGGATGGAGCATGTTATTATTCAACCATGCTGGTCATTTATGAACATTTGAACATCTTGGCCACGTTCTGTTATAATCTCCACCCGGCACAGCCAGAAGAGGACTGGCCACCCCACATATGCTCTCTTTAATTCTCTCTTTCTTTCTCTCTCTCGGAGGACCTGAGCCCTAGGACCGTGCTCCAGGACTACCTGACATGATGACTCCTTGCTGTCCTCAGTCCACCTGACTGTGCTGCTGCTCCAGTTTCAACTGTTCTGCCTTATTATTATTCGACCATTCTGGTCATTTATGAACATTTGAACATCTTGGTCATGTTCTGTTATAATCTCTACCCGGCACAGCCAGAAGAGGACTGGCCACCTCACATAGCCTGGTTCCTCTCTAGGTTTCTTCCTAGGTTTTGGCCTTTCTAGGGAGTTTTTCCTAGCCACCGTGCTTTTACACCTGCATTGTTTGCTGTTTGGGGTTTTAGGCTGGGTTTCTGTACAGCACTTTGAGATATCAGCTGATGTACGAAGGGCTATATAAATACATTTGATTTGATTTGATTTGATGTTGACACATCTCCAGAAGTAGCTGAAGGATGGAGCATGTTGACACATCTACAGAAGTAGCTGAAGGATGGAGCATGTTGACACATCTCCAGAAGTAGTTGAAGGACGGAGCATGTTGACACATCTCCAGAAGTAGCTGAAGGATGGAGCATGTTGACACATCTCCAGAAGTAGTTGAAGGATGGAGCATGTTGACACATCTCCAGAAGTAGCTGAAGGATGGAGCATGTTGACACATCTCCAGAAGTAGTTGAAGGATGGAGCATGTTGACACATCTCCAGAAGTAGCTGAAGGATGGAGCATGTTGACACATCTCCAGAAGTAGCTGAAGGATGGAGCATGTTAACACATCTCCAGAAGTAGCTGAAGGATGGAGCATGTTGACACATCTCCAGAAGTAGCTGAAGGACGGAGCATGTTGACACATCTCCAGAAGTAGCTGAAGGATGGAGCATGTTGACACATCTACAGAAGTAGCTGAAGGATTTAGCATGTTGACACATCTCCAGAAGTAGCTGAAGGATGGAGCATGTTGACACATCTCCAGAAGTAGCTGAAGGATGGAGCATGTTGACACATCTCCAGAAGTTCATAATGGGAAAGATGAGCATCAGCACCACAGCAACACTACTTCCTATGCTGATAAACTGATCAATCCAGGGTGAGGAAGAGAGAACTTTGGGGGTCAAATAATGTCACCCGCGGGCCACCAGTTGGGGAACCCTGTCCTGTATAGTGCATTATATTTCAAATAAAATTGTATTGGTCACATACACATATTTAGCAGATGTTACTGCGGTTGTAGTGAAATGCATAGGGCTCTGGTCAAAGTAGTACACTATGTAGGAAATAGGGTGCCATTTGTACACACTCAATATTTGGCTCTGTTTAGAAAGGAAGTGAATGTGAAGTAAACCCTGATTACCTATAAAACGACAGCTGATATTTCCTGTGTGAAGACTAGAGTATTAAACGACAGCTGATAATTCCTGTGTGAAGACTAGAGTATAAAACGACAGCTGATAATTCCTGTGTGAAGACTAGAGTATAAAACGACAGTTGATAATTCCTGTGTGAAGACTAGAGTATAAAACGACAGCTGATAATTCCTGTGTGAAGACTAGAGTATAAAACGACAGCTGATAATTCCTGTGTGAAGATTAGAGTATAAAACGACAGCTGATAATTCATGTGTGAAAACTAGAGTATAAAACGACAGCTGATAATTCCTGTGTGAAGATTAGAGTATAAAACGACAGCTGATAATACCTGTGTGAAGACTAGAGTATTAAACGACAGCTGATAATTCCTGTGTGAAGACTAGAGTATAAAACGACAGCTGATAATTCCTGTGTGAAGATTAGAGTATAAAACGACAGCTGATAATTCCTGTGTGAAGATTAGAGTATAAAACGACAGCTGATAATTCCTGTGTGAAGATTAGAGTATAAAACGACAGCTGATAATACCTGTGTGAAGACTAGAGTATTAAACGACAGCTGATAATTCCTGTGTGAAGACTAGAGTATAAAACGACAGCTGATAATTCCTGTGTGAAGATTAGAGTATAAAACGACAGCTGATAATTCCTGTGTGAAGATTAGAGTATAAAACGACAGCTGATAATTCCTGTGTGAAGATTAGAGTATAAAACGACAGCTGATAATTCCTGTGTGAAGATTAGAGTATAAAACGACAGCTGATAATTCATGTGTGAAGACTAGAGTATAAAACGACAGCTGATAATTCCTGTGTGAAGATTAGAGTATAAAACGACAGCTGATAATTCCTGTGTGAAGACGAGAGTATAAAACGACAGCTGATAATACCTGTGTGAAGACTAGAGTATAAAACGACAGCTGATAATTCCTGTGTGAAGACTAGAGTATTAAACGACAGCTGATAATTCCTGTGTGAAGACTAGAGTATTAAACGACAGCTGATAATTCCTGTGTGAAGACTAGAGTATTAAACGACAGCTGATAATTCCTGTGTGAAGACTAGAGTATTAAACGACAGCTGATAATTCCTGCGTGAAGACTAGAGTATAAAACGACAGCTGATATTTCCTGTGTGAAGACTAGAGTATAAAACGACAGCTGATAATTCCTATGTGAAGACTAGAGTATAAAACAACAGCTGATAATTCCTGTGTGAAGACTAGAGTATTAAACGACAGCTGATAATTCCTGTGTGAAGACTAGAGTATTAAACGACAGCTGATAATTCCTGTGTGAAGACTAGAGTATTAAACGACAGCTGATAATTCCTGTGTGAAGACTAGAGTATTAAACGACAGCTGATAATTCCTGCGTGAAGACTAGAGTATAAAACGACAGCTGATATTTCCTGTGTGAAGACTAGAGTATAAAACGACAGCTGATAATTCCTATGTGAAGACTAGAGTATAAAACGACAGCTGATAATTCCTGCGTGAAGACGAGAGTATAAAACGACAGCTGATGATACCTGTGTGAAGACTAGAGTATAAAATGACAGCTGATATTTCCTGTGTGAAGACTAGAGTATAAAACAACAGCTGATAATTCCTGCGTGAAGACTAGAGTATAAAACGACAGCTGATAATTCCTGCGTGAAGACGAGAGTATAAAACGACAGCTGATAATTCCTGTGTGAAGACTAGAGTATAAAACGACAGCTGATAATTCCTGTGTGAAGACTAGAGTATAAAACGACAGCTGATAATTCCTGCGTGAAGACGAGAGTATAAAACGACAGCTGATAATTCCTGTGTGAAGACTAGAGTATAAAACGACAGCTGATAATTCCTGTGTGAAGACTAGAGTATTAAACGACAGCTGATAATTCCTGTGTGAAGACTAGAGTATAAAACGACAGCTGATAATTCCTGTGTGAAGAATAGAGTATAAAACGACGCTGATATAATTCCTTGGGTGGTTGTTGTCCTTGATGAGCATGTTGACACATCTCCATAAGTAGTTGAAGGATGGAGCATGTTGACACATCTCCAGAAGTAGCTGTAGGATGGAGCATGTTGACACATCTCCAGAAGTAGCTGAAGGATGGAGCATGTTGACACATCTCCAGAAGTAGCTGAAGGATGGAGCATGTTATTATTCAACCATGCTGGTCATTTATGAACATTTGAACATCTTGGCCACGTTCTGTTATAATCTCCACCCGGCACAGCCAGAAGAGGACTGGCCACCCCACATATGCTCTCTTTAATTCTCTCTTTCTTTCTCTCTCTCGGAGGACCTGAGCCCTAGGACCGTGCTCCAGGACTACCTGACATGATGACTCCTTGCTGTCCTCAGTCCACCTGACTGTGCTGCTGCTCCAGTTTCAACTGTTCTGCCTTATTATTATTCGACCATTCTGGTCATTTATGAACATTTGAACATCTTGGTCATGTTCTGTTATAATCTCTACCCGGCACAGCCAGAAGAGGACTGGCCACCCCACATAGCCTGGTTCCTCTCTAGGTTTCTTCCTAGGTTTTGGCCTTTCTAGGGAGTTTTTCCTAGCCACCGTGCTTTTACACCTGCATTGTTTGCTGTTTGGGGTTTTAGGCTGGGTTTCTGTACAGCACTTTGAGATATCAGCTGATGTACGAAGGGCTATATAAATACATTTGATTTGATTTGATTTGATGTTGACACATCTCCAGAAGTAGCTGAAGGATGGAGCATGTTGACACATCTACAGAAGTAGCTGAAGGATGGAGCATGTTGACACATCTCCAGAAGTAGTTGAAGGACGGAGCATGTTGACACATCTCCAGAAGTAGCTGAAGGATGGAGCATGTTGACACATCTCCAGAAGTAGTTGAAGGATGGAGCATGTTGACACATCTCCAGAAGTAGCTGAAGGATGGAGCATGTTGACACATCTCCAGAAGTAGTTGAAGGATGGAGCATGTTGACACATCTCCAGAAGTAGCTGAAGGATGGAGCATGTTGACACATCTCCAGAAGTAGCTGAAGGATGGAGCATGTTGACACATCTCCAGAAGTAGCTGAAGGACGGAGCATGTTGACACATCTCCAGAAGTAGCTGAAGGATGGAGCATGTTGACACATCTACAGAAGTAGCTGAAGGATTTAGCATGTTGACACATCTCCAGAAGTAGCTGAAGGATGGAGCATGTTGACACATCTCCAGAAGTAGCTGAAGGATGGAGCATGTTGACACATCTCCAGAAGTTCATAATGGGAAAGATGAGCATCAGCACCACAGCAACACTACTTCCTATGCTGATAAACTGATCAATCCAGGGTGAGGAAGAGAGAACTTTGGGGGTCAAATAATGTCACCCGCGGGCCACCAGTTGGGGAACCCTGTCCTGTATAGTGCATTATATTTCAAATAAAATTGTATTGGTCACATACACATATTTAGCAGATGTTACTGCGGTTGTAGTGAAATGCATAGGGCTCTGGTCAAAGTAGTACACTATGTAGGAAATAGGGTGCCATTTGTACACACTCAATATTTGGCTCTGTTTAGAAAGGAAGTGAATGTGAAGTAAACCCTGATTACCTATAAAACGACAGCTGATATTTCCTGTGTGAAGACTAGAGTATAAAACGACAGTTGATAATTCCTATGTGAAGACTAGAGTATAAAACGACAGCTGATAATTCCTGCGTGAAGACGAGAGTATAAAACGACAGCTGATAATACCTGTGTGAAGACTAGAGTATAAAACGACAGCTTATATTTCCTGTGTGAAGACTAGAGTATAAAACGACAGCTGATAATTCCTGTGTGAAGATTAGAGTATAAAACGACAGCTGATAATTCCTGCGTGAAGACTAGAGTATAAAACGACAGCTGATAATTCCTGTGTGAAGACTAGATTATAAAACGACAGCTGATAATTCCTGAGTGAAGACTAGAGTATAAAACGACAGCTGATAATACCTGTGTGAAGACTAGAGTATAAAACGACGCTGATAATTCCTGTGTGAAGATTAGAGTTCCTACTGGCATCCTGTACACTAACGCTATTAACGTGATCTATGTTGCATCCCAAATGGCACCACATTCTCTATATAGTGGACTACTCTAATAGTGGTCTACTCATTTAGGACCCACCCTGTTAAAACCCTTAATCTCCCCATTCATAGTCACACCGACCCACGCTCTGTACAGTAGGGAACCTATGTTAACATGTAATCAGATGGAAACCAGACGAGGATATGAATGGATGCTGGAGAGAGCCAGACGAGGATATGAAAGGATGCTGGAGAGAGCCAGACGAGGATATGAAAGGATGCTGGAGAGAGCCAGACGAGGATATGAAAGGATGCTGGAGAGAGCCAGACGAGATATGAAAGGATGCTGGAGAGAGCCAGACGAGGATATGAAAGGATGCTGGAGAGAGCCAGACGAGGATATGAAAGGATGCTGGAGAGAGCCAGACGAGGATATGAAAGGATGCTGGAGAGAGCCAGACGAGGATATGAAAGGATGCTGGAGAGAGCCAGACGAGGATATGAAAGGATGCTGGAGAGAGCCAGACGAGGATATGAAAGGATGCTGGAGAGAGCCAGACGAGGATATGAAAGGATGCTGGAGAGAGCCAGACGAGGATATGAAAGGATGCTGGAGAGAGCCAGACGAGGATATGAAAGGATGCTGGAGACTGGAGCCAGACGAGGATATGAAAGGATGCTGGAGAGAGCCAGACGAGGATATGAAAGGATGCTGGAGAGAGCCAGACGAGGATATGAAAGGATGCTGGAGAGAGCCAGACGAGGATATGAAAGGATGCTGGAGAGAGCCAGACGAGGATATG
The DNA here is from genome assembly GCF_034236695.1 of Oncorhynchus nerka. Lineage (NCBI taxonomy): Eukaryota > Metazoa > Chordata > Actinopteri > Salmoniformes > Salmonidae > Oncorhynchus > Oncorhynchus nerka. The sequence goes on along the minus strand of NC_088409.1, from coordinate 104,071,185 downwards.
AAAGGATGCTGGAGAGAGCCAGACTGAGTTAGCGAGGATGCTGAAAGGATGCTGGAGAGAGCCAGACGAGGATATGAAAGGATGCTGGAGAGAGCCAGACGAGGATATGAAAGGATGCTGGAGAGAGCCAGACGAGGATATGAAAGGATGCTGGAGAGAGTTCATTGCACAATCACAGGTTTTTTTTTCTTCTTTTTTTTCCTTCACATTTTCAAATAGTCCATTTATATTTTCCAACAGGGCTATACATTTGGGTAGGTTTTCTCCTCTCCTGTCAGGCATATGTGTATAGGTGGCAGGGAAGTCAGGCGCAGGAGAGTCAAACGGAGTGTAAAATGGAGTCTTTTAATAATGTCATAGTAACATGCTCCATAACACTAAACAGGAAAAGAACATAAACAAATATGGGTACGAAGACCCGTCGCGCACAAAACAAAAACCACTACACTGACAATAAACAATCTCTGACAAAGACATGAGGGGAAACAGAGGGTTAAATACACAACAGGTAATGAATGGGATTGAAAACAGGTGTGTGGGAAGACAAGACAAAACCAATGGAAAATGAAAAATGGATCAATGATGGCTAGAAGACCGGTGACGTTGACTGCGGAGCACCGCCTGAACAAGGAGAGGCAACGACTTCGGTAGAAGTCGTGACATCTCCTGAGTAGCCTCGTTTCACTGCCAAAAATACAATTAAACTATCTAGTGTTCAGCAAAATAACAACACAATGTCAAATACAGGTAGCCTAGGGAAATAATTAACATCCAATCACATTAACCGTTACTCTTTTGTGGGAATTCCACTAATGTAACCAAATATAGATGCTGCTCATGTTGGTATCTGTACTGATGGCAAATAAGCCATAGTGGAGTGGTAACGCGAGTGCAAGCAGTTGCTCCCGACGCCACTTGGTTACACTGCAGCATCCACCGAGATGTGTTAGCTGACAGGGGTATGGGACCTGGGTGGTCTATGTGCCTGGAGCTGACAGGGATATGGGACTTGAGACTGTGTTAGCTGACAGGGGTATGGGACTTGAGACTGTGTTAGCTGACAGGAGTATGGGACTTGAGACTGTGTTAGCTGACAGGGACATGGGACTTGAGACTGTGTTAGCTGACAGGGGTATGGGACTTGAGACTGTGTTAGCTGACAGGAGTATGGGACTTGAGACTGTGTTAGCTGACAGGGGTATGGGACTTGAGACTGTGTTAGCTGACAGGGGTATGGGACTTGAGACTGTGTTAGCTGACAGGAGTATGGGACTTGAGACTGTGTTAGCTGACAGGGGTATGGGACTTGAGACTGTGTTAGTTGACAGTGGTATGTGCCTGGAGACTGTGTTAGCTGACAGGAGTATGGGACTTGAGACTGTGTTAGCTGACAGGGGTATGGGACTTGAGACTGTATTAGCTGACAGGGGTATGGGACTTGAGACTGTGTTAGCTGACAGGGGTATGGGACTTGAGACTGTGTTAGCTGACAGGGGTATGGGACCTGGGTGGTCTATGTGCCTGGAGACTGTGTTAGCTGACAGGGATATGGGACTTGAGACTGTGTTAGCTGACAGGAGTATGGGACTTGAGACTGTGTTAGCTGACAGGGGTATGGGACTTGAGACTGTGTTAGCTGACAGGAGTATGGGACTGGAGACTGTGTTAGCTGACAGGGGTACGGGACTTGAGACTGTGTTAGCTGACAGGGGTACGGGACTTGAGACTGTGACTGTGTTAGCTGACATGGGTATGGGACTTGAGACTGTGTTAGCTGACAGGAGTATGGGACTTGAGACTGTGTTAGCTGACAGGAGTATGGGACTTGAGACTGTGTTAGCTGACAGGAGTATGGGACTTGAGACTGTGTTAGCTGACAGGGGTATGGGACTTGAGACTGTGTTAGTTGACAGTGGTATGTGCCTGGAGACTGTGTTAGCTGACAGGAGTATGGGACTTGAGACTGTGTTAGCTGACAGGGGTATGGGACTTGAGACTGTATTAGCTGACAGGGGTATGGGACTTGAGACTGTGTTAGCTGACAGGGACATGGGACTTGAGACTGTGTTAGCTGACAGGGGTATGGGACTTGAGACTGTGTTAGCTGACAGGAGTATGGGACTTGAGACTGTGTTAGCTGACAGGGGTATGGGACTTGAGACTGTGTTAGCTGACAGGGGTATGGGACTTGAGACTGTGTTAGCTGACAGGAGTATGGGACTTGAGACTGTGTTAGCTGACAGGGGTATGGGACTTGAGACTGTGTTAGTTGACAGTGGTATGTGCCTGGAGACTGTGTTAGCTGACAGGAGTATGGGACTTGAGACTGTGTTAGCTGACAGGGGTATGGGACTTGAGACTGTATTAGCTGACAGGGGTATGGGACTTGAGACTGTGTTAGCTGACAGGGGTATGGGACTTGAGACTGTGTTAGCTGACAGGGGTATGGGACCTGGGTGGTCTATGTGCCTGGAGACTGTGTTAGCTGACAGGGATATGGGACTTGAGACTGTGTTAGCTGACAGGAGTATGGGACTTGAGACTGTGTTAGCTGACAGGGGTATGGGACTTGAGACTGTGTTAGCTGACAGGAGTATGGGACTGGAGACTGTGTTAGCTGACAGGGGTACGGGACTTGAGACTGTGTTAGCTGACAGGAGTATTGAGACTGTGACTGTGTTAGCTGACATGGGTATGGGACTTGAGACTGTGTTAGCTGACAGGAGTATGGGACTTGAGACTGTGTTAGCTGACAGGAGTATGGGACTTGAGACTGTGTTAGCTGACAGGAGTATGGGACTTGAGACTGTGTTAGCTGACAGGGGTATGGGACTTGAGACTGTGTTAGTTGACAGTGGTATGTGCCTGGAGACTGTGTTAGCTGACAGGAGTATGGGACTTGAGACTGTGTTAGCTGACAGGGGTATGGGACTTGAGACTGTATTAGCTGACAGGGGTATGGGACTTGAGACTGTGTTAGCTGACAGGGTTATGGGACTTGAGACTGTGTTAGTTGACAGTGGTATGTGCCTGGAGACTGTGTTAGCTGACATGAGTATGGGACTGGAGACTGTGTTAGCTGACAGGGATATGGGACTTGAGACTGTATTAGCTGACAGGGATATGGGACTTGAGACTGTGTTAGCTGACAGGGGTACGGGACTTGAGACTGTGTTAGCTGACAGGGGTATGGGACTTGAGACTGTATTAGCTGACAGGGGTATGGGACTTGAGACTGTGTTAGCTGACAGGGGTATGTGACTTGAGACTGTGTTAGTTGACAGTGGTATGTGCCTGGAGACTGTGTTAGCTGACAGGAGTATGGGACTGGAGACTGTGTTAGCTGACAGGAGTATTGGACTTGAGACTGTGTTAACTGACAGGGATATGGGACTTGAGACTGTATTAGCTGACAGGGATATGGGACTTGAGACTGTGTTAGCTGACAGGAGTATGGGACTTGAGACTGTGTTAGCTGACAGGGGTATGGGACTTGAGACTGTGTTAGCTGACAGGGGTATGGGACTTGAGACTGTGTTAGTTGACAGGGGTACGGGACTTGAGACTGTGTTAGCTGACAGGAGTACGGGACATGAGACTGTGTTAGCAACAGGAGTACGGGACTTGAGACTGTGTTAGCAACAGGAGTACGGGACTTGAGACTGTGTTAGCAACAGGAGTATGGGACTGGAGACTGTGTTAGCTGACAGGAGTATGGGACTGGAGACTGTGTTAGCTGACAGGGGTACGGGACTTGAGACTGTGTTAGCTGACAGGGGTACGGGACTTGAGACTGTGTTAGCTGACAGGAGTTTGGGACTTGAGACTGTGTTAGCTGACAGGGGTATGGGACTTGAGACTGTGTTAGCTGACAGGGGTACGGGACTTGAGACTGTGTTAGCTGACAGGAGTATGGGACTTGAGACTGTGTTAGCTGACAGGGGTATGGGACTTGAGACTGTGTTAGCTGACAGGAGTATGGGACTTGAGACTGTGTTAGCTGACAGGGGTACGGGACTTGAAACTGTGTTAGCTGACAGGGGTATGGGACTTGAGACTGTGTAAGTTGACAGTGGTATGTGCCTGGAGACTGTGTTAGCTGACAGGAGTATGGGACTTGAGACTGTGTTAGCTGACAGGGGTATGGGACTTGAGACTGTGTTAGCTGACACGGGTATGGGACTTGAGACTGTGTTAGCTGACAGGAGTATGGGACTTGAGACTGTGTTAGCTGACAGGGGTATGGGACTTGAGACTGTGTTAGCTGACAGGAGTATGGGACTTGAGACTGTGTTAGCTGACAGGGGTACGGGACTTGAAACTGTGTTAGCTGACAGGGATATGGGACTTGAGACTGTGTTAGTTGACAGTGGTATGTGCCTGGAGACTGTGTTAGCTGACAGGAGTATGGGACTTGAGACTGTGTTAGATGACAGGGGTATGGGACTTGAGACTGTGTTAGCTGACAGGGATATGGGACTTGAGACTGTGTTAGCTCAAAGGAGTATGGGACTTGAGACTGTGTTAGCTGACAGGAGTATGGGACTTGAGACTGTGTTAGCTGACAGGAGTATGGGACTGGAGACTGTGTTAGCTGACAGGGATATGGGACTTGATACTGTGTTAGCTGACAGGAGTATGGGACTGGAGACTGTGTTAGCTGACAGGGGTACGGGACTTGAGACTGTGTTAGCTGACATGGGTACGGGACTTGAGACTGTGACTGTGTTAGCTGACATGGGTATGGGACTTGAGACTGTGTTAGCTGACAGGAGTATGGGACTTGAGACTGTGTTAGCTGACAGGAGTATGGGACTTGAGACTGTGTTAGCTGACAGGAGTATGGGACTTGAGACTGTGTTAGCTGACAGGAGTATGGGACTTGAGACTGTGTTAGCTGACAGGGGTATGGGACTTGAGACTGTGTTAGTTGACAGTGGTATGTGCCTGGAGACTGTGTTAGCTGACAGGAGTATGGGACTTGAGACTGTGTTAGCTGACAGGGGTATGGGACTTGAGACTGTATTAGCTGACAGGGGTATGGGACTTGAGACTGTGTTAGCTGACAGGGTTATGAGACTTGAGACTGTGTTAGTTGACAGTGGTATGTGCCTGGAGACTGTGTTAGCTGACAGGAGTATGGGACTGGAGACTGTGTTAGCTGACAGGGATATGGGACTTGAGACTGTATTAGCTGACAGGGATATGGGACTTGAGACTGTGTTAGCTGACAGGGGTACGGGACTTGAGACTGTGTTAGCTGACAGGGATATGGGACTTGAGACTGTGTTAGCTGACAGGGATATGGGACTTGAGACTGTGTTAGTTGACAGTGGTATGTGCCTGGAGACTGTGTTAGCTGACAGGAGCATGGGACTTGAGACTGTGTTAGCTGACAGGGGTATGGGACTTGAGACTGTATTAGCTGACAGGGGTATGGGACTTGAGACTGTATTAGCTGACAGGGGTATGGGACTTGAGACTGTGTTAGCTGACAGGGGTATGTGACTTGAGACTGTGTTAGTTGACAGTGGTATGTGCCTGGAGACTGTGTTAGCTGACAGGAGTATGGGACTGGAGACTGTGTTAGCTGACAGGAGTGTTGGACTTGAGACTGTGTTAGCTGACAGGGATATGGGACTTGAGACTGTGTTAGCTGACAGGGGTATGTGACTTGAGACTGTGTTAGTTGACAGTGGTATGTGCCTGGAGACTGTGTTAGCTGACAGGGATATGGGACTTGAGACTGTGTTAGCTGACAGGAGTATGGGACTTGAGACTGTGTTAGCTGACAGGGGTATGGGACTTGAGACTGTGTTAGCTGACAGGGGTATGGGACTTGAGACTGTGTTAGTTGACAGGGGTACGGGACTTGAGACTGTGTTAGCTGACAGGAGTACAGGACATGAGACTGTGTTAGCAACAGGAGTACGGGACTTGAGACTGTGTTAGCAACAGGAGTACGGGACTTGAGACTGTGTTAGCAACAGGAGTATGGGACTTGAGACTGTGTTAGCTGACAGGAGTATGGGACTGGAGACTGTGTTAGCTGACAGGAGTATGGGACTGGAGACTGTGTTAGCTGACAGGGTACGGGACTTGAGACTGTGTTAGCTGACAGGGGTACGGGACTTGAGACTGTGTTAGCTGACAGGAGTATGGGACTTGAGACTGTGTTAGCTGACAGGGGTATGGGACTTGAGACTGTGTTAGCTGACAGGGGTACGGGACTTGAGACTGTGTTAGCTGACAGGAGTATGGGACTTGAGACTGTGTTAGCTGACATGGGTATGGGACTTGAGACTGTGTTAGCTGACAGGAGTATGGGACTTGAGACTGTGTTAGCTGACAGGGGTACGGGACTTGAAACTGTGTTAGCTGACAGGGGTATGGGACTTGAGACTGTGTTAGTTGACAGTGGTATGTGCCTGGAGACTGTGTTAGCTGACAGGAGTATGGGACTTGAGACTGTGTTAGATGACAGGGGTATGGGACTTGAGACTGTGTTAGCTGACAGGGGTATGAGACTTGAGACTGTGTTAGTTGACAGTGGTATGTGCCTGCAGACTGTGTTAGCTGACAGGAGTATGGGACTGGAGACTGTGTTAGCTGACAGGAGTATTGGACTTGAGACTGTGTTAGCTGACAGGGATATGGGACTTGAGACTGTATTAGCTGACAGGGATATGGGACTTGAGACTGTGTTAGCTGACAGGAGTATGGGACTTGAGACTGTGTTAGCTGACAGGGGTATGGGACTTGAGACTGTGTTAGTTGACAGGGGTATGGGACTTGAGACTGTGTTAGCTGACAGGAGTACGGGACTTGAGACTGTGTTAGCAACAGGAGTACGGGACTTGAGACTGTGTTAGCAACAGGAGTACGGGACTTGAGACTGTGTTAGCAACAGTAGTATGGGACTTGAGACTGTGTTAGCTGACAGGAGTATGGGACTGGAGACTGTGTTAGCTGACAGGAGTATGGGACTGGAGACTGTGTTAGCTGACAGGGGTACGGGACTTGAGACTGTGTTAGCTGACAGGGTTATGGGACTTGAGACTGTGTTAGCTGACAGCAGTATGGGACTTGAGACTGTGTTAGCTGACAGGGGTACGGGTCTTGAGACTGTGTTAGCTGACAGGAGTACGGGACATGAGACTGTGTTAGCAACAGGATTACGGGACTTGAGACTGTGTTAGCAACAGGAGTACGGGACTTGAGACTGTGTTAGCAACAGGAGTATGGGACTTGAGACTGTGTTAGCTGACAGGAGTATGGGACTGGAGACTGTGTTAGCTGACAGGGGTACGGGACTTGAGACTGTGTTAGCTGACAGGGGTACGGGACTTGAGACTGTGTTAGCTGACAGGGGTATGGGACTTGAGACTGTGTTAGCTGACAGGGGTATGTGACTTGAGACTGTGTTAGTTGACAGTGGTATGTGCCTGGAGACTGTGTTAGCTGACAGGAGTATGGGACTGGAGACTGTGTTAGCTGACAGGAGTGTTGGACTTGAGACTGTGTTAGCTGACAGGGATATGGGACTTGAGACTGTGTTAGCTGACAGGGGTATGTGACTTGAGACTGTGTTAGTTGACAGTGGTATGTGCCTGGAGACTGTGTTAGCTGACAGGGATATGGGACTTGAGACTGTGTTAGCTGAAAGGAGTATGGGACTTGAGACTGTGTTAGCTGACAGGAGTATGGGACTTGAGACTGTGTTAGCTGACAGGAGTATGGGACTGGAGACTGTGTTAGCTGACAGGGATATGGGACTTGATACTGTGTTAGCTGACAGGAGTATGGGACTTGAGACTGTGTTAGCTGACAGGGGTACGGGACTTGAAACTGTGTTAGCTGACAGGGGTATGGGACTTGAGACTGTGTTAGTTGACAGTGGTATGTGCCTGGAGACTGTGTTAGCTGACAGGAGTATGGGACTTGAGACTGTGTTAGATGACAGGGGTATGGGACTTGAGACTGTGTTAGCTGACAGGGGTATGAGACTTGAGACTGTGTTAGTTGACAGTGGTATGTGCCTGGAGACTGTGTTAGCTGACAGGAGTATGGGACTGGAGACTGTGTTAGCTGACAGGAGTATTGGACTTGAGACTGTGTTAGCTGACAGGGATATGGGACTTGAGACTGTATTAGCTGACAGGGATATGGGACTTGAGACTGTGTTAGCTGACAGGAGTATGGGACTTGAGACTGTGTTAGCTGACAGGGGTATGGGACTTGAGACTGTGTTAGTTGACAGGGGTATGGGACTTGAGACTGTGTTAGCTGACAGGAGTACGGGACTTGAGACTGTGTTAGCAACAGGAGTACGGGACTTGAGACTGTGTTAGCAACAGGAGTACGGGACTTGAGACTGTGTTAGCAACAGTAGTATGGGACTTGAGACTGTGTTAGCTGACAGGAGTATGGGACTGGAGACTGTGTTAGCTGACAGGAGTATGGGACTGGAGACTGTGTTAGCTGACAGGGTTACGGGACTTGAGACTGTGTTAGCTGACAGGGTTATGGGACTTGAGACTGTGTTAGCTGACAGCAGTATGGGACTTGAGACTGTGTTAGCTGACAGGGGTACGGGACTTGAGACTGTGTTAGCTGACAGGAGTACGGGACATGAGACTGTGTTAGCAACAGGAGTACGGGACTTGAGACTGTGTTAGCAACAGGAGTACGGGACTTGAGACTGTGTTAGCAACAGGAGTATGGGACTTGAGACTGTGTTAGCTGACAGGAGTATGGGACTGGAGACTGTGTTAGCTGACAGGGATATGGGACTTGATACTGTGTTAGCTGACAGGAGTATGGGACTGGAGACTGTGTTAGCTGACAGGGGTACGGGACTTGAGACTGTGTTAGCTGACAGGAGTGGGACTGGAGACTGTGTTAGGGACTTGAGACTGTGACTGTGTTAGCTGACATGGGTATGGGACTTGAGACTGTGTTAGCTGACAGGAGTATGGGACTTGAGACTGTGTTAGCTGACAGGAGTATGGGACTTGAGACTGTGTTAGCTGACAGGGATATGGGACTTGAGACTGTGTTAGTTGACAGTGGTATGTGCCTGGAGACTGTGTTAGCTGACAGGAGTATGGGACTTGAGACTGTGTTAGCTGACAGGGGTATGGGACTTGAGACTGTATTAGCTGACAGGGGTATGGGACTTGAGACTGTGTTAGCTGACAGGGTTATGAGACTTGAGACTGTGTTAGTTGACAGTGGTATGTGCCTGGAGACTGTGTTAGCTGACAGGAGTATGGGACTGGAGACTGTGTTAGCTGACAGGGATATGGGACTTGATACTGTGTTAGCTGACAGGAGTATGGGACTGGAGACTGTGTTAGCTGACAGGGGTACGGGACTTGAGACTGTGTTAGCTGACAGGGGTACGGGACTTGAGACTGTGACTGTGTTAGCTGACATGGGTATGGGACTTGAGACTGTGTTAGCTGACAGGAGTATGGGACTGGAGACTGTGTTAGCTGACAGGAGTATTGGACTTGAGACTGTGTTAGCTGACAGGGATATGGGACTTGAGACTGTATTAGCTGACAGGGATATGGGACTTGAGACTGTGTTAGCTGACAGGAGTATGGGACTTGAGACTGTGTTAGCTGACAGGGGTATGGGACTTGAGACTGTGTTAGTTGACAGGGGTATGGGACTTGAGACTGTGTTAGCTGACAGGAGTACGGGACTTGAGACTGTGTTAGCAACAGGAGTATGGGACTTGAGACTGTGTTAGCAACAGGAGTATGGGACTGTGAGACTGTGGGACTTGAGACTGTGTTAGCAACAGGAGAGACTGACAGGAGTATGGGACTTGAGACTGTGTTAGCTGACAGGAGTATGGGACTGGAGACTGTGTTAGCTGACAGGAGTATGGGACTGGAGACTGTGTTAGCTGACAGGGGTACGGGACTTGAGACTGTGTTAGCTGACAGGGGTATGGGACTTGAGACTGTGTTAGCTGACAGGGGTATGGGACTTGAGACTGTGTTAGCTGACAGGGGTATGGGACTTGAGACTGTGTTAGCTGACAGGAGTACGGGACTTGAGACTGTGTTAGCAACAGGAGTATGGGACTTGAGACTGTCTTAGCAACAGGAGTACAGGACTTGAGACTGTGTTAGCAACAGGAGTATGGGACTTGAGACTGTGTTAGCTGACAGGAGTATGGAACTGGAGACTGTGTTAGCTGACAGGGATATGGGACTTGAGACTGTGTTAGCTGACAGGAGTATGGGACTTGAGACTGTGTTAGCTGACAGGGTATGGGACTTGAGACTGTGTTAGCTGACAGGGGTATGGGACTTGAGACTGTGTTAGCTGTGTTAGCTGACAGGGTATGGGACTTGAGACTGTGTTAGCTGACAGGAGTATGGGACTTGAGACTGTGTTAGCTGACAGGAGTATGGGACTTGAGACTGTGTTAGCTGACAGGATATGGGACTTGAGACTGTGTTAGCTGACAGTGGTATGGGACTGGAGACTGTGTTAGCTGACAGGAGTATGGGACTTGAGACTGTGTTAGCTGACAGGGTATGGGACTTGAGACTGTGTTAGCTGACAGGGTATGGGACTTGAGACTGTGTTAGCTGACAGGGTTGAGACTGTGACTTGAGACTGTGTTAGTGACAGTGGTATGGGACTGGAGACTGTGTTAGCTGACAGGAGTATGGGACTGGAGACTGTGTTAGCTGACAGGGATATGGGACTTGAGACTGTGTTAGCTGACAGGAGTATGGGACTGGAGACTGTGTTAGCTGACAGGAGTATGGGACTTGAGACTGTGTTAGCTGACAGGGTAGTATGGACTTGAGACTGACTGTGTTAGCTGACAGGGTATGGGACTTGAGACTGTGTTAGCTGACAGGAGTATGGGACTTGAGACTGTGTTAGCTGACAGGAGTATGGGACTTGAGACTGTGTTAGCTGACAGGGGTATGGGACTTGAGACTGTGTTAGCTGACAGTGGTATGTGCCTGGAGACTGTGTTAGCTGACAGGAGTATGGGACTTGAGACTGTGTTAGCTGACAGGAGTATGGGACTTGAGACTGTGTTAGCTGACAGGGGTATGGGACTGTGAGACTGTGTTAGACTGACAGGGTATGGGACTTGAGACTGTGTTAGCTGACAGGGTATGGGACTTGAGACTGTGTTAGCTGACAGGAGTATGGGACTTGAGACTGTGTTAGCTGACAGGGATATGGGACTTGAGACTGTGTTAGTTGACAGTGGTATGGGACTGGAGACTGTGTTAGCTGACAGGAGTATGGGACTTGAGACTGTGTTAGCTGACAGGGGTATGGGACTTGAGACTGTGTTAGCTGACAGGGTATGGGACTTGAGACTGTGTTAGCTGACAGGGGTATGGGACTTGAGACTGTGTTAGGAGTGACAGTGGTATGTGCCTGGAGACTGTGTTAGCTGGGACAGGAGTATGGGACTGGAGACTGTGTTAGCTGACAGGAGTATGGGACTTGAGACTGTGTTAGCTGACAGGGTATGGGACTTGAGACTGTGTTAGCTGACAGGGGTATGGGACTTGAGACTGTGTTAGCTGACAGGGTATGGGACTGGAGACTGTGTTAGCTGACAGGGATATGGGACTTGAGACTGTGTTAGCTGACAGGAGTATGGGACTTGAGACTGTGTTAGCTGACAGGGTATGGGACTTGAGACTGTGTTAGCTGACAGGGTATGGGACTTGAGACTGTGTTAGTTGACAGGGTAGGGACTTGAGACTGTGTTAGCTGACAGGAGTACAGGACATGAGACTGTGTTAGCAACAGGAGTACGGGACTTGAGACTGTGTTAGCAACAGGAGTACGGGACTTGAGACTGTGTGAGACTGTGTTAGCTGACAGGAGTATGGGACTTGAGACTGTGTTAGCTGACAGGAGTATGGGACTGAGACTGTGTTAGCTGACAGGGTATGGGACTTGAGACTGTGTTAGCTGACAGGGGTACAGGGACTTGAGACTGTGTTAGCTGACAGGAGTATGGGACTTGAGACTGTGTTAGCTGACAGGGTATGGGACTTGAGACTGTGTTAGCTGACAGGGTATGGGACTTGAGACTGTGTTAGCTGACAGGGTATGGACTTGAGACTGTGTTAGCTGTGTTATGGGACTTGAGACTGTGGGCTGACAGGAGTATGGGACTTGAGACTGTGTTAGCTGACAGGAGTATGGGACTTGAGACTGTGTTAGCTGACAGGAGTATGGGACTTGAGACTGTGTTAGCTGACAGGAGTATGGGACTTGAGACTGTGTTAGCTGACAGGGTATGGGACTTGAGACTGTGTTAGCTGACAGGGTATGGGACTTGAGACTGTGTTAGCTGACAGGGTATGGGACTTGAGACTGTGTTAGCTGACAGGAGTATGGGACTTGAGACTGTGTTAGCTGACTGTGTTAGGGGAGACTGTGTTAGCTGACAGGACTTGAGACTGTGTTAGCTGACAGGGACTTGAGACTATTAGGGACTTGAGACTGTGTTAGGAGTGACAGGGTTAGTATGGGACTTGAGACTGTGTTAGCTGACAGGAGTATGGGACTTGAGACTGTGTTAGCTGACAGGGGTATGGGACTTGAGACTGTGTTAGCTGACAGGGGTATGGGACTTGAGACTGTGTTAGCTGACAGGGATATGGACTTGAGACTGTGTTAGCTGACAGGGGTATGGGACTTGAGACTGTGTTAGCTGACAGGGGTATGGACTTGAGACTGTGTTAGCTGACAGGAGTATGGGACTTGAGACTGTGTTAGCTGACAGGGGTATGGGACTTGAGACTGTGTTAGCTGACAGGAGTATGGGACTTGAGACTGTGTTAGCTGACAGGAGTATGGGACTTGAGACTGTGTTAGCTGGACAGGAGTATGGGACTTGAGACTGTGTTAGCTGACAGGAGTATGGGACTTGAGACTGTGTTAGCTGACAGGAGTATGGGACTGGAGACTGTGTTAGCTGACAGGGGTATGGGACTGAGACTGTGTTAGCTGACAGGGTATGGGACTTGAGACTGTGTTAGCTGACAGGAGTATGGGACTTGAGACTGTGTTAGCTGACAGGGTATGGGACTTGAGACTGTGTTAGCTGACAGGGATATGGGACTTGAGACTGTGTTAGCTGACAGGAGTATGGGACTTGAGACTGTGTTAGCTGACAGGGGTATGGGACTTGAGACTGTGTTAGCTGACAGGGGTATGGGACCTGGGTGGTTTATGTGCCTGGAGACTGTGTTAGCTGACAGGGATATGGGACTTGAGACTGTGTTAGCTGACAGGAGTATGGGACTTGAGACTGTGTTAGCTGACAGGGTATGGGACTTGAGACTGTGTTAGGGACTGACAGGGTATGGGACTTGAGACTGTGTTAGCTGACAGGAGTATGGGACTTGAGACTGTGTTAGACTGACAGGGCTGACATGGGACTTGAGACTGTGTTAGCTGACAGGAGTATGGGACTTGAGACTGTGTTAGCTGACAGGGTATGGGACTTGAGACTGTGTTAGCTGACAGGGGTATGGGACTTGAGACTGTGTTAGCTGACAGGGGTACGGGACTTGAGACTGTGTTAGCTGACAGGGGTATGGGACTTGAGACTGTGTTAGCTGACAGGGACTTGTATGGGACTTGAGACTGTGTTAGCTGACAGGAGTATGGGACTTGAGACTGTGTTAGCTGACAGGGTATGGGACTTGAGACTGTGTTAGCTGACAGGGGTATGGGACTTGAGACTGTGTTAGCTGACAGGAGTATGGGACTTGAGACTGTGTTAGCTGACAGGAGTATGGGACTTGAGACTGTGTTAGCTGACAGGAGTATGGGACTTGAGACTGTGTTAGCTGACAGGACAGGGGTATGGGACTTGAGACTGTGTTAGCTGTTAGCTGACTTGAGACTGTGTTAGCTGACAGGGTATGGGACTTGAGACTGTGTTAGTCTGACAGGGGTATGGGACTTGAGACTGTGTTAGCTGACAGGGTATGGGACTTGAGACTGTGTTAGCTGACAGGGTATGGGACTTGAGACTGTGTTAGCTGGGGTATGGGACTTGAGACTGTGTTAGCTGACAGGAGTATGGGACTGTGAGACTGTGTTAGAGACTGTGTTAGCTGACAGGAGTATGGACTGAGACTGTGTTAGCTGACAGGAGTATGGGACTTGAGACTGTGTTAGCTGACAGGAGTATGGGACTGGAGACTGTGTTAGCTGACAGGGGTACGGGACTTGAGACTGTGTTAGCTGACAGGGGTACGGGACTTGAGACTGCGTTAGCTGACAGGGTTATGGGACTTGAGACTGTGTTAGCTGACAGGGGTATGGGACTTAAGACTGTGTTAGCTGACAGGGATATGGGACTTGACTGTGTTAGCTGACAGGAGTATGGGACTTGAGACTGTGTTCGCTGAAAGGGGTATGGGACTTGAGACTGTGTTAGCTGACAGGGGTATGGGACCTGGGTGGTTTATGTGCCTGGAGACTGTGTTAGCTGACAGGGATATGGGACTTGAGACTGTGTTAGCTGACAGGAGTATGGGACTGGAGACTGTGTTAGCTGACAGGAGTATGGGACTTGAGACTGTGTTAGCTGACAGGAGTACGGGACTTGAGACTGTGTTAGCTGACAGGGGTATGGGACTTGAGACTGTGTTAGCTGACAGGAGTACGGGACTTGAGACTGTGTTAGCTGACAGGGGTATGGGACTTGAGACTGTGTTAGCTGACAGGGATATGGGACTTGAGACTGTGTTAGCTGACAGGGGTATGGGACTTGAGACTGTGTTAGCTGACAGGAGTATGGGACTTGAGACTGTGTTAGCTGACAGGGGTATGGGACTTGAGACTGTGTTAGCTGACAGGAGTATGGGACTTGAGACTGTGTTAGCTGACAGGAGTATGGGACTTGAGACTGTGTTAGCTGACAGGAGTATGGGACTTGAGACTGTGTTAGCTGACAGGAGTATGGGACTTGAGACTGTGTTCGCTGACAGGGGTATGGGACTTGAGACTGTGTTAGCTGACAGGGGTATGGGACCTGGGTGGTCTATGTGCCTGGAGACTTTGTTAGCTGACAGGGATATGGGACTTGAGACTGTGGTAGCTGACAGGAGTATGGGACTTGAGACTGTGTTAGCTGAGTAGGGAGTATGTGGACTTGAGACTGTGTTAGCTGACAGGGGTATGGGACTTGAGACTGTGTTAGCTGACAGGAGTACGGGACTTGAGACTGTGTTAGTTGACAGGAGTATGGGACTTGATACTGTGTTAGCTGACAGGGGTACGGGACTTGAGACTGTATTAGCTGACAGGGGTATGGGACTTGAGACTGTGTTAGCTGACAGGGGTACGGGACTTGAGACTGTGTTAGCTGACAGGGATATGGGACTTGAGACTGTGTTAGCTGACAGGGGTATGGGACTTGAGACTGTGTTAGCTGACAGGGGTATGGGACTTGAGACTATGTTAGCTGGAAGGAGTACGGGACTTGAGACTGTGTTAGCTGACAGGAGTACGGGACTTGAGACTGTGTTAGCTGACAGGGGTATGGGACTTGAGACTGTGTTAGCTGACAGGAGTACGGGACTTGAGACTGTGTTAGCTGACAGGGGTATGGGACTTAAGACTGTGTTAGCTGACAGGGATATGGGACTTGAGACTGTGTTAGCTGACAGGGGTATGGGACTTGACTGTGTTAGCTGACAGGAGTATGGGACTTGAGACTGTGTTAGCTGACAGGGGTATGGGACCTGGGTGGTCTATGTGCCTGGAGACTGTGTTAGCTGACAGGGATATGGGACTAGAGACTGTGTTAGCTGACAGGAGTATGGGACTTGAGACTGTGGTAGCTGACAGGAGTATGGGACTTGAGACTGTGTTAGCTGACAGGAGTATGGGACTTGAGACTGTGTTAGCTGACAGGGATATGGGACTTGAGACTGTGTTAGCTGACAGGGGTATGGGACTTGAGACTGTGTTAGCTGACAGGGATATGGGACTTGAGACTATGTTAGCTGGAAGGAGTACGGGACTTGAGACTGTGTTAGCTGACAGGAGTACGGGACTTGAGACTGTGTTAGCTGACAGGGGTATGGGACTTGAGACTGTGTTAGCTGACAGGAGTACGGTACTTGAGACTGTGTTAGCTGACAGGGGTATGGGACTTAAGACTGTGTTAGCTGACAGGGATATGGGACTTGAGACTGTGTTAGCTGACAGGGGTATGGGACTTGACTGTGTTAGCTGACAGGAGTATGGGACTTGAGACTGTGTTAGCTGACAGGGGTATGGGACTTGAGACTGTGTTAGCTGACAGGGGTACGGGACTGGAGACTGTGTTAGCTGACAGGAGTATGGGACTGGAGACTGTGTTAGCTGACAGGGGTACGGGACTTGAGACTGTGTTAGCTGACTGGGATATGGGACTTGAGACTGTGTTAGCTGACAGGGGTATGGGACTTGACTGTGTTAGCTGACAGGAGTATGGGACTGGAGACTGTGTTAGCTGACAGGAGTATGGGACTGGAGACTGTGTTAGCTGACAGGGGTACGGGACTTGAGACTGTGTTAGCTGACTGGGATATGGGACTTGAGACTGTGTTAGCTGACAGGGGTATGGGACTTGACTGTGTTAGCTGACAGGAGTATGGGACTTGAGACTGTGTTAGCTGACAGGGGTATGGGACTTGAGACTGTGTTAGCTGACAGGGGTATGGGACCTGGGTGGTCTATGTGCCTGGAGACTGTGTTAGCTGACAGGGATATGGGACTTGAGACTGTGTTAGCTGACAGGAGTATGGGACTTGAGACTGTGGTAGCTGACAGGAGTATGGGACTTGAGACTGTGTTAGCTGACAGGAGTATGGGACTTGAGACTGTGTTAGCTGACAGGGATATGGGACTTGAGACTGTGTAAGCTGACAGGGGTATGGGACTTGAGACTGTGTTAGCTGACAGGAGTATGGGACTTGAGACTGTGTTAGCTGACAGGAGTATGGGACTTGAGACTGTGTTAGCTGACAGGGGTATGGGACTTGAGACTGTGTTAGCTGACAGGAGTATGGGACTTGAGACTGTGTTAGCTGACAGGGGTATGGGACTTGAGACTGTGTTAGCTGACAGGGGTATGGGACTTGAGACTGTGTTAGCTGACAGGAGTATGGGACTTGAGACTGTGTTAGCTGACAGGGGTACGGGATTTGAGACTGTGTTAGCTGACAGGGGTACGGGACTTGAGACTGTGTTAGCTGACAGGAGTATGGGACTTGAGACTGTGTTAGCTGACAGGGGTATGGGACCTGGGTGGTCTATGTGCCTGGAGACTGTGTTAGCTGACAGGGATATGGGACTTGAGACTGTGTTAGCTGACAGGAGTATGGGACTTGAGACTGTGGTAGCTGACAGGAGTATGGGACTTGAGACTGTGTTAGCTGACAGGAGTATGGGACTTGAGACTGTGTTAGCTGACAGGGATATGGGACTTGAGACTGTGTAAGCTGACAGGGGTATGGGACTTGAGACTGTGTTAGCTGACAGGAGTATGGGACTTGAGACTGTGTTAGCTGACAGGAGTATGGGACTTGAGACTGTGTTAGCTGACAGGGGTATGGGACTTGAGACTGTGTTAGCTGACAGGAGTATGGGACTTGAGACTGTGTTAGCTGACAGGGGTATGGGACTTGAGACTGTGTTAGCTGACAGGGGTATGGGACTTGAGACTGTGTTAGCTGACAGGAGTATGGGACTGGAGACTGTGTTAGCTGACAGGAGTATGGGACTGGAGACTGTGTTAGCTGACAGGGGTACGGGACTTGAGACTGTGTTTGCTGACAGGGTTACGGGACTTGAGACTGTGTTAGCTGACAGGGGTACGGGACTTGAGACTGTGTTAGCTGACAGGGGTACGGGACTTGAGACTGTGTTAGCTGACAGGGGTACTGGACTTGAGACTGTGTTAGCTGACAGGGGTACGGGACTTGAGACTGTGTTAGTTGACAGGGGTACGGGACTTGAGACTGTGTTCGCTTACTGAGCTAAATCCTACTCTCTGGGAAATGTATTTTTCAGGTGTCAAGCAAGTTTACTCATCACATGAGCATAGTTGAATGAACGCTCCACTAGAAATGCATGTGTTTGTATATTATAAACTGAATCTTTACCGGTTTTAATGTAGGAATTATCATGGTCAAATTGAAATGATAACATATCTGTTAATTCCCCATTTAGTATAATTTGCCCTTGGCCATTGTCACGCGCTGACCTTAGTTATCTATGTTTTCTTTATTATTTTGGTTCGGTCAGGGTGTGACGAGGGTAGGTATGATTGTTTTGTATTGTCTAGGGTTTTTGTATGTCTAGGGGTGTTTGAAAGTCTAGGCATATGTAGGTTTATGTTGGCCTGAATTGGTTCCCAATCAGAGTCAGCTGTTTATCATTGCCTCTGATTGGGGACCATATTTAGGTAGCCATTTTCCCTTTGGTATTTGTGGGTTCTTATTCTATGTTTAGTTGTCTGTCAGCACTTCTCATATTAGCTTCACGGTTCATTTTGTTATTTTGTTAGTTTTGTTCAGTGTTCGTTCTTAAATAAAGAAGAATGTACGCTTACCGCGCTGCGCCTTGGTCTCCTCCATACAACGAACGTGACAACCATGCTTACTAGGGATCAAGCCCCTTTTTCTCCAATTCCGCCTAAAGCAAACTGCCTGTAGCTCAGGCCCTGAATCCAGCATAATCATATTATTGGTACCATTGGAAAGATAACACTTTGAAGTTTGTAGAAATGTTAAAATTATGTAAGAGACTATAACACAATAGATATGGTAGGAGGAGACCTAAAGAAAAACCAAACGGAAATGTTGTTTTTTGAGAGACCTTCCTCTTAGAAATGCAAGAGGAAGCTCATATTGTATATTCCTATGCAATTCCTATGGCTTCCATGGGGTGTCAGCAGTGTATGTTCAAGGTTTCAGTCTTGTAACTTCAAAAACGAATAAGAAATAAGAGTTTTTGTATGAGGACACAGTCTTGAAAATCCATGTCGTCGAACGCCATGATTAAGTTGCGCACCTGCTAAAATCGGTTTCCTATTGAACATCCTTCTTTCCGAAAGTTATATTATAGTTTGGTTGCATTTTAGGGTGTCTGAGGAGTAAATACACACGTATCACTTGAATGACTGGAATGACTTGTTGAAACGAAGTTTAGGGGTAGATTTTCAAATTCCATTCTCTGCAAGTTGAAGCAGTGGATTACTCAAATCGATGACGCCAACTATAAAGACTTTTTGGGATTTAAAGATATAAAGAAGGATTTATCTAACAAAACGACACTACATATTATAGCTGGGACCCTTTGGATGACAAATCAGAGGAAGAGTTTCAAAACGTAAGTAAATATTCAATCTTTACATGTGAATGTATGAACCCTGTGCCAGTGGAAAAATATTTGGATGTGGGGCGCCGTCCTCAATCATTCACATGGCGTGTTTTCACTGTAAGGGGCACCATCCTCAACCAATCACATGGCATGTTTTCACTGTAATGGGAGCCGTCCTCAATCAATCGAATGGCATGTTTTGGCTGTAAATACCACTGCAGTTACATTAACAGGAATTGAAGCTTTCAGACGATTATAAGACACTTACATGTACCTAAATGTTTAACTGCTATAATTACTATTAGAATTTTTTTGAATTACGAGCCCTCCAGTTTCACCGGAAGTTGACCCACTAGTGGGACACCGATCCTTATTAAATCGATCAATCTATAGGTTGACCATGCTTACTCCTACATTAAACTGATCAACATAAAGGTTGACCATGCTTACTCCTACATTAAACGGATCAATATAAAGGTTGACCATGCTTACTCCTACATTAAACTGATCAATATAAAGGTTGACCATGCTTACTCCTACATTAAACGGATCAATATTAAGGTTGAAATACTCTAACAAAGTGTGTAAAACACTGAATCAAATAAGCTCAACTTGGTCCTGATCACAGCTGGGCTTGAATATTGTCCAAAGTCCAAAGTTAATGGAATGATTAATTAGGTGCCGCATATTATTTTTGAATGGCCATATGGCTATCTATTAAATATTAATCTATTCCATTTTTGCTTTAGAACAGATAGGTGGGTATCTAATTGGCATAGGGTGACAGGGGGGGGGGGTGAGGTCTGCCTGCTGTTCACCACACGACAGCAAGCTTGGTTTAGCTGCCACATTCTACACTTCCTGTGGATGACTTCTTTTGGCCACAGATCAAAACATAACAGGGTTAAAAGTGGTTACCATGTTTTGGTTTTTACACAGCATATGCAAACTGATTCAGTGTTTGTGACTGCTTTAGACAGAAATTGAAAAGTAACAATACATTATTGTATTGATTACATTTATTTAATTGAATGTTTGTATTGTCCCATGCGTATACATCTATAGAGTGTCAACATACTATCAATGTATTAAGTGAACCACTATAGATTTAACAAAAATAAATATATTATCGTTTTATCTCTAATGCAATCCAATATCCTAAGCTTTTATATATAGATTGGCTTCTGCATGAGGTCTATACTTCCAGAGAGGACTAGGTGACACTCATTTGGCCGAATAGTAGTGTCTTTATTTCCCTCCTTACCTTCTCTCCTCCCTCCTCCCCTCCTGCCCTGTCCCCTAGATCCTCATCCACCCTAAATTAAACTTATTTTAGAGGCAGAACTGACTGATTCATATGGTGTATATGCTAAAAGACCAAGTGGAAATATGCAAAACTCAATTTGGATTCATAGATTTAGTGTAAACAATAGATACACAGTAACAGTCAGAAGATTGGACTCACCTACTCATTCAAGGGTTTTTCTTTATTTTTACTATTTTCTACATTGTAGATTAATAGTGAAGACATCAACACTATGAAATAACACATGTATTCAAAAAGACACTTACATGTGTTAAACAAATCAAAATATATTTTAGATTTGTCCTTTGGCCTTGCCTGGATGACAACTTGTTATTTCATAGTGTTGATATCTTCACTATTATTCTACTATGTAGACAATAGTACAACTATAGGAGCCTTTAATGGGTAGGTGAGTCCAAACCTTTGACCGGTAGTGTAGGCCTTCCACATAAGCAATCCCCATTTCCATCCACGTCCTCTCAGGATGACAAACTCCCCCGTGTCTGCTTCTCTGTTTTACATTTAATAGCAGAGTCCCAAATGACACCCTATCCCCTATACACAGCCCCATTGTAGTGCATTATATAGGGAATACAATGCCGTTTGAGACTCATCCTAAGAAACTCTCTTCGCAGACAGCACCATCAAACACTGCCATTACCCCTGGTCAGCAAGTGCTACATTGGTAGATAAACTCAGGTAAATGATATATCATGTGTATACAGTGAGGGGTGCAGCCAATTCATTCTCCCCCAGTAGCTGTGTATAATGTTCTCCTCTCTTCTGGTAAAGTGGCAGAGGTGAATATATTCTGAAGCACTCTGCAGCATGGTGTCTAATCTCAATTTTATAGCAACCAGCCCATCGCTTGTCCTCTAAGGAGGGAGGTTGGTGGCCGGGAGGAGAATGCCAAGATGTAACTATCAAGACCGATCTCCTCTGTAAAAAATATAACAATAAAAAGAGCATATGGAATTCTTTCTATGTCTTAACATTGTGGAGGGTTTGATTCCAAAACGCCATAAATGCCAATTAATCACGTTTAAAATGTCATCATCTGAAATGATCATGGTATCTTTCTATGTGGATGACCTATGGCTCAACCTTTTAATTTACTTAATATCTGATTTAGATGTTTTTTAAATGCATTATGATGCATTAACATGACACTACAACATTCTATAACTCCCATGTTAGAACCCCATTAACATGACACTACAACATTCTATAACTCCCATGTTAGAACCCCATTAACATGACACTACAACATTCTATAACTCCCATGTTAGAACCCCATTAACATGACACTACAACATTCTATAACTCCCATGTTAGAACCCCATTAACATGACACTACAACATTCTATAACTCCCATGTTAGAACCCCATTAACATGACACTACAACATTCTATAACTCCCATGTTAGAACCCCATTAACATGACACTACAACATTCTATAACTCCCATGTTAGAACCCCATTAACATGACACTACAACATTCTATAACTCCCATGTTAGAACCCCATTAACATGACACTACAACATTCTATAACTCCCATGTTAGAACCCCATTAACATGACACTACAACATTCTATAACTCCCATGTTAGAACCCCATTAACATGACACTACAACATTCTATAACTCCCATGTTAGAACCCCATTAACATGACACTACAACATTCTATAACTCCCATTTTAGAACCCCATTAACATGACACTACAACATTCTATAACTCCCATTTTAGAACCCCATTAACATGACACTACAACATTCTATAACTCCCATGTTAGAACCCCATTAACATGACACTACAACATTCTATAACTCCCATGTTAGAACCCCATTAACATGACACTACAACATTCTATAACTCCCATGTTAGAACCCCATTAACATGACACTACAACATTCTATAACTCCCATGTTAGAACCCCATTAACATGACACTACAACATTCTATAACTCCCATGTTAGAACCCCATTAACATGACACTACAACATTCTATAACTCCCATGTTAGAACCCCATTAACATGACACTACAACTATAACATGACACTACAACATTCTATAACTCCCATGTTAGAACCCCATTAACATGACACTACAACATTCTATAACTCCCATGTTAGAACCCCATTAATATGACACTACAACATTCTATAACTCCCATGTTAGAACCCCATTAACATGACACTACAACATTCTATAACTCCCATGTTAGAACCCCATTAACATGACACTACAACATTCTATAACTCCCATGTTAGAACCCCATTAACCACTACAACATTCTATAACTCCCATGTTAGAACCCCATTAACATGACACTACAACATTCTATAACAGCCATGTTAGAACCCCATTAACATGACACTACAACATTCTATAACTCCCATGTTAGAACCCCATTAACATGACACTACAACATTCTATAACTCCCATGTTAGAACCCCATTAACATGACACTACAACATTCTATAACTCCCATGTTAGAACCCCATTAATATGACACTACAACATTCTATAACTCCCATGTTAGAACCCCATTAACATGACACTACAACATTCTATAACTCCCATGTTAGAACCCCATTAACATGACACTACAACATTCTATAACTCCCATGTTAGAACCCCATTAACATGACACTACAACATTCTATAACTCACATGTTAGAACCCCATTAACATGACACTACAACATTCTATAACTCCCATGTTAGAACCCCATTAACATGACACTACAACATTCTATAACTCCCATGTTAGAACCCCATTAACATGACACTACAACATTCTATAACTCCCATGTTAGAACCCCATTAACATGACACTACAACATTCTATAACTCCCATGTTAGAACCCCATTAACATGACACTACAACTCCCATTCTATAACCCCATGTAACATGAACCCCATTAACATGACACTACAACATTCTATAACTCCCATGTTAGAACCCCATTAATATGACACTACAACATTCTATAACTCCCATGTTAGAACCCCATTAACATGACACTACAACATTCTATAACTCCCATGTTAGAACCCCATTAACATGACACTACAACATTCTATAACTCCCATGTTAGAACCCCATTAATATGACACTACAACATTCTATAACTCCCATGTTAGAACCCCATTAACATGACACTACAACATTCTATAACTCCCATGTTAGAACCCCATTAACATGACACTACAACATTCTATAACTCCCATGTTAGAACCCCATTAACATGACACTACAACATTCTATAACTCCCATGTTAGAACCCCATTAACATGACACTACAACATTCTATAACTCCCATGTTAGAACCCCATTAACATGACACTACAACATTCTATAACTCCCATGTTAGAACCCCATTAACATGACACTACAACATTCTATAACTCCCATGTTAGAACCCCATTAATATGACACTACAACATTCTATAACTCCCATGTTAGAACCCCATTAACATGACACTACAACATTCTATAACTCCCATGTTAGAACCCCATTAACATGACACTACAACATTCTATAACTCCCATGTTAGAACCCCATTAACATGACACTACAACATTCTATAACTCCCATGTTAGAACCCCATTAACATGACACTACAACATTCTATAACTCCCATGTTATGACACTACAACATTCTAACCCATTTAACATGACACTACAACATTCTATAACTCCCATGTTAGAACCCCATTAACATGACACTACAACATTCTATAACTCCCATGTTAGAACCCCATTAACATGACACTACAACATTCTATAACTCCCATGTTAGAACCCCATTAACATGACACTACAACATTCTATAACTCCCATGTTAGAACCCCATTAACATCATTCTATAACTCCCATGTTTAGAACCCCATTAACATGACACTACAACATTCTATAACTCCCATGTTAGAACCCCATTAACATGACACTACAACATTCTATAACTCCCATGTTAGAACCCCATTAACATGACACTTTCTATAACTCCCATGTTAGAACCCCATTAACATGACACTACAACATTCTATAACTCCCATGTTAGAACCCCATTAACATGACACTACAACATTCTATAACTCCCATGTTAGAACCCCATTAACATGACACTACAACATTCTATAACTCCATGTTAGAACCCCATTAACATGACACTACAACATTCTATAACTCCCATGTTAGAACCCCATTAACATGACACTACAACATTCTATAACTCCCATGTTAGAACCCCATTAACATGACACTACAACATTCTATAACTCCCATGTTAGAACCCCATTAACATGACACTACAACATTCTATAACTCCCATGTTAGAACCCCATTAACATGACACTACAACATTCTATAACTCCCATGTTAGAACCCCATTAACATGACACTACAACATTCTATAACTCCCATGTTAGAACCCCATTAACATGACACTACAACATTCTATAACTCCCATGTTAGAACCCCATTAACATGACACTACAACATTCTATAACTCCCATGTTAGAACCCCATTAACATGACACTACAACATTCTATAACTCCCATGTTAGAACCCCATTAACATGACACTACAACATTCTATAACTCCCATGTTAGAACCCCATTAATATGACACTACAACATTCTATAACTCCCATGTTAGAACCCCATTAACATGACACTACAACATTCTATAACTCCCATGTTAGAACCCCATTAACATGACACTACAACATTCTATAACTCCCATGTTAGAACCCCATTAACATGACACTACAACATTCTATAACTCCCATGTTAGAACCCCATTAACATGACACTACAACATTCTATAACTCCCATGTTAGAACCCCATTAACATGACACTACAACATTCTATAACTCCCATGTTAGAACCCCATTAACATGACACTACAACATTCTATAACTCCCATGTTAGAACCCCATTAACATGACACTACAACATTCTATAACTCCCATGTTAAACCCCATTAACATGACACTACAACATTCTATAACTCCCCATTAACATGACACTACAACATTCTATAACTCCATGTTAGAACCCCATTAACATGACACTACAACATTCTATAACTCCCATGTTAGAACCCCATTAACATGACACTACAACATTCTATAACTCCCATGTTAGAACCCCATTAACATGACACTACAACATTCTATAACTCCCATGTTAGAACCCCATTAACATGACACTACAACATTCTATAACTCCCATGTTAGAACCCCATTAACATGACACTACAACATTCTATAACTCCCATGTTAGAACCCCATTAACATGACACTACAACATTCTATAACTCCCATGTTAGAACCCCATTAACATGACACTACAACATTCTATAACTCCCATGTTAGAACCCCATTAACATGACACTACAACATTCTATAACTCCCATTAGAACCCCATTAACATGACACTACAACATTCTATAACTCCCATGTTAGAACCCCATTAACATGACACTACAACATTCTATAACTCCCATGTTAGAACCCCATTAACATGACACTACAACATTCTATAACTCCCATGTTAGAACCCCATTAACATGACACTACAACCATAACTCCCATGTTAGAACCCCAATATGACACTACAACATTCTATGTTATGACACTACAACATTCTATAACTCCCATGTTAGAACCCCATTAACATGACACTACAACATTCTATAACTCCCATGTTAGAACCCCATCCCACTTTAGAACCCCATTAACATGACACTACAACATTCTATAACTCCCATAGAACCCCATTAACATGACACTACAACATTCTATAACTCCCATGTTAGAACCCCATTAACATGACACTACAACATTCTATAACTCCCATGTTAGAACCCCATTAATATGACACTACAACATTCTAAACTCCCATGACACTACAACATTCTATAACTCCCATGTTAGAACCCCATTAACATGACACTACAACATTCTATAACTCCCATGTTAGAACCCCATTAACATGACACTACAACATTCTATAACTCCCATGTTAGAACCCCATTAACATGACACTACAACATTCTATAACTCCCATGTTAGAACCCCATTAACATGACACTACAACATTCTATAACTCCCATGTTAGAACCCCATTAACATGACACTACAACATTCTATAACTCCCATGTTAGAACCCCATTAACTCCATGACACTACAACATTCTATAACTCCCATGTTAGAACCCCATTAACATGACACTACAACATTCTATAACTCCCATGTTAGAACCCCATTAACATGACACTACAACATTCTATAACTCCCATGTTAGAACCCCATTAACATGACACTACAACATTCTATAACTCCCATGTTAGAACCCCATTAACATGACACTACAACATTCTATAACTCCCATGTTAGAACCCCATTAACATGACACTACAACATTCTATAACTCCCATGTTAGAACCCCATTAACATGACACTACAACATTCTATAACTCCCATGTTAGAACCCCATTAACATGACACTACAACATTCTATAACTCCCATGTTAGAACCCCATTAACATGACACTACAACATTCTATAACTCCCATGTTAGAACCCCATTAACATGACACTACAACATTCTATAACTCCCATGTTAGAACCCCATTAACATGACACTACAACATTCTATAACTCCATGTTAGAACCCCATTAACATGACACTACAACATTCTATAACTCCCATGTTAGAACCCCATTAAACATTCTATGACACATACAAATATTCTATAACAGCCATGTTAGAACCCCATTAACATGACACTACAACATTCTATAACTCCCATGTTAGAACCCCATTAACATGACACTACAACATTCTATAACTCCCATGTTAGAACCCCATTAACATGACACTACAACATTCTATAACTCCCATGTTAGAACCCCATTAACATGACACTACAACATTCTATAACTCCATGTTAGAACCCCATTAACATGACACTACAACATTCT
This sequence comes from Oncorhynchus nerka, assembly GCF_034236695.1. NCBI lineage: Eukaryota > Metazoa > Chordata > Actinopteri > Salmoniformes > Salmonidae > Oncorhynchus > Oncorhynchus nerka. The sequence continues at coordinate 104,043,476 of NC_088409.1, read as the reverse complement.
ATAACTCCCATGTTAGAACCCCATTAACATGACACTACAACATTCTATAACTCCCATGTTAGAACCCCATTAATATGACACTACAACATTCTATAACTCCCATGTTAGAACCCCATTAACATGACACTACAACATTCTATAACTCCCATGTTAGAACCCCATTAATATGACACTACAACATTCTATAACTCCCATGTTAGAACCCCATTAACATGACACTACAACATTCTATAACTCCCATGTTAGAACCCCATTAACATGACACTACAACATTCTATAACTCCCATGTTAGAACCCCATTAATATGACACTACAACATTCTATAACTCCCATGTTAGAACCCCATTAACATGACACTACAACATTCTATAACTCCCACGTTAGAACCCCATTAACATGACACTACAACATTCTATAACTCCCATGTTAGAACCCCATTAACATGACACTACAACATTCTATAACTCCCATGTTAGAACCCCATTAACATGACACTACAACATTCTATAACTCCCATGTTAGAACCCCATTAACATGACACTACAACATTCTATAGCAGCCATGTTAGAACCCCATTAACATGACACTACAACATTCTATAATAGCCATGTTAGAACCCCATTAACATGACACTACAACATTCTATAACTCCCATGTTAGAACCCCATTAACATGACACTACAACATTCTATAGCAGCCATGTTAGAACCCCATTAACATGACACTACAACATTCTATAATAGCCATGTTAGAACCCCATTAACATGACACTACAACATTCTATAGCAGCCATGTTAGAACCCCATTAACATGACACTACAACATTATATAACCACATTAACATGACACTACAACATTCTATAGCAGCCATGTTAGAACCCCATTAACATGACACTACAACATTCTATAACTCCCATGTTAGAACCCCATTAACATGACACTACAATATTCTATAACAGCCATGTTAGAACCCCATTAACATGACACTACAACATTCTATAACTCCCATGTTAGAACCCCATTAACATGACACTACAACATTCTATAACAGCCATGTTAGAACCCCATTAACATGACACTACAACATTCTATAGCAGCCATGTTAGAACCCCATTAACATGACACTACAACATTCTATAACAGCCATGTTAGAACTCCATTAACATGACACTACAATATTCTATAACAGTCATTTTAGAACCCCAATAATATGACACTACAACATTCTATAACAGCCATGTTAGAACCCCATTAACATGACACTACAACATTCTATAACAGCCATGTTAGAACCCCATTAACATGACACTTCAACATTCTATAACAGCCATGTTAGAACTCCATTAACACGACACTACAACATTCTATAACAGCCATTTTAGAACTCCATTAACATGACACTACAACATTCTATAACAGCCATTTTAGAACCCCATTAACATGACTACAACATTCTATGTTAGAACCCCATTAACATGACACTACAACATTATATAACAGCCATGTTAGAACCCCATTAACATGACACTACAACATTCTATAGCAGCCATGTTAGAACCCCATTAACATAACAATACAACATTATATAGCAGCCATGTTAGAACCCCATTAACATAACAATACAACATTCTATAGCAGCCATGTTAGAACCCCATTAACATAACAATACAACATTCTATAGCAGCCATGTTAGAACCCCATTAACATAACAATACAACATTCTATAGCAGCCATGTTAGAACCCCATTAACATAACAATACAACATTCTATAGCAGCCATTTTAGAACTCCATTAACATGACACTACAACATTATATAACAGCCATGTTAGAACTCCATTAACATAACAATACAACATTCTATAACAGCCATGTTAGAACCCCATTAACATAACAATACAACATTCTATAACAGCCATGTTAGAACCCCATTAACATGACACTACAACATTCTATGTTAGAACCCCATTAACATAACAATACAACATTCTTAACATGACACTTTCCCTTTTATCCACAGTACAACTTCTCACTTTCGGTTATTTGAAAACAAAATAATCTCCAAAATATCTTAGAAAATTGAAAATTGATTGCAATTTCAGTTTAATCCACCAGAAAAGAGAACAAATAATACGACAAATATTTTGGTTAAACTCAAACATACTAATCGATATCAATTGGAACCTTTATCAAGTGGGGAGGGGAAAAAGTGAGGAACTTGTCTGTTGGTCCTGTATTAAAGACCAAAATTGTTTAAAGAAAATAGTGATGAATAAAAATATATACCAGTTTAATTTAGGATCCAAAAGATTGCCAGTTGTGCCACTTAGATTGCAAACCAGTTGAGAAGAGATTTTTTCTATGCCGATTTCATGGCACGTGGTTTATGAACTGACACGCAATGTTCCTTTATTATAACCTACTGCATGCCTTACACCTACGTGTTTAACCTTCTGAATTCATGATTTTATTGAAGATAGAAGCCCCCTCTCAATGACTTCCGAGAGCCCATCTGTTATTCAACGATTATTATTATTAACCCTGCATTTTAATTATATAAAAGCCCCTTGGATATTCTGGGGTTTTATTTACAATAGTAAATACAGTCTCTTATGTCTCTTATGACCGAAATTAACTTCTGGACATCAGGACTGCGATTACTCACCATGGACTGGCAGAATCCTTTTTGTCCACTAAGGATGTTGCGAATTTTCGCAGCTTTTTGTTAAAAATCGCGCAACATTTCAGCGCCCTGCTATTCATGCCAGGAATATAGTACATGCATATAAATAGTATCTGTGGATAGAAAACACTCAGAGGTTTCCAAAACTGGTTAAATCGTGTCTGTGGCTATAACACAACGTGTTTAGCAGTAAAAATCCCTCGAAAAACTGTTCTCCAAAAACACAAAAAATATATTACTACGCCAGTCAATGTATTGTTAAAGACGAACGGAAATACATCAGGCCGTAATGTAAACGCCTACAGCTTCCACACGATGTCGCCAGTGCTGGCATTTTGAGCAGACTTAATCCTTGGTTCTATTACGTTTTAGCCTTTCCGGTTTCAGTTTGTCAACAGGAAGTTATTAAAATGAGAAAGATGGCCGTTGATTTCCAGACTAGCTGCTATCGAATACAAATTGCCCCGTGATGAATTGTATAGCTAATTAACGTTTATTAATACCTAAAGTTGGGTTAGAAAAGTAATTTGAAGTGTTTTGTAAAAGTATATAGGCACCTTTTGTCATTTTAAAAAGTGACGTTGCGTCTTGGAAAACAGAATATTCCTGCATCAGACCGGTCTTCAGAAAATGACATTTTGGCTATACAATGACGGATTTAATCGGGAAAAAGACCCAACTGGGATGTTTATGGGATATATAGGAGTGCCAAGAAAGAAGCTCGTCAACGGTAATGAATGTTTTATATTTTATTTCAGCGTTTTGGGTAGCGACGGATAACGCAAAATCTGTCGTTTTAGGTGACGTTGCTGTATTTTGAGGGTGCATGGTATCAGATAAAAACCTCTCATGCTTTCCCCGAAAAGCATTTTACAAATCTGACTTGGTTGATCAAATCAAATCAAATCAAATTTATTTATATAGCCCTTCGTACATCAGCTGATATCTCAAAGTGCTGTACAGAAACCCAGCCTAAAACCCCAAACAGCAAACAATGCAGGTGTATAGATAGACAACAAGTGTTGATAGATTCACAACAAGTGTAGCTTTAATTCAGTACGTTGTATGTGTGTATTAATGAAAGTTTGAGTTTTATCAAAAACTATACGTGGCGCACTTGAAATGTCCGCTGATTTGATCCCCACAGCGGGAGCACTTCTCTAACAAGTTTTAACCTCCTAAGTCGACCCTCTACTTTTTGAACATTCTGTTAAAAATTGCGCAACATTTCAGCGCCCTGCTACTCATGCCAGGAATATAGTATATGCATTTGGTTAGTCTGTGTGGATAGAAATCACTGCTGTGGCTTTACCAGAACGGCATTTACATCGAAAAGCACAGGAAAAACTGATCACTGAAAATGGGAAAATATATCCATGCGCTACTTGAACCCATTGATAAAGGTGAACCACAATTAATTGACTGAGGTTGCAGTACCTACAGCTTCCACACGGTGTCTAGAGTCTTGTCATTTCCCTTCGAGTTTTTTCTTGGTCAAACACATGCAGGGCACCGTATCTCCTATGGTCTAGGACCGGATATTTTCGTTGAGTTTCTAGCCGGACATTTTTCCAGACGGACAGCTAATGATCTTTACATCGCCTCCTGATGAATTTTATCGCTTATTAACGTTTACTAATACCTAAAGTTGCATTACAAACGTATTTCGAAGTGTTTTGTGAAAGTTTATCGTCGACTTTTTGAATTTTAAAAATGACGTTACGTTTTGAAACTATGTTTTTTTCGTTTATCACACAGTCTACATATAACGATATCTAGGCTTTATATGGACCGATTTAATCGAAATAAAGACCCAAATAGTGTTTATGGGACATCTAGGAGTGCCAACAAAGAAGATGGTGAAAGGTAATGAATGTTTTCTATTTTATTGTGCGGTTTGTGTAACGCCGAAATGCTAATTATTTTGTTTACGTCCCCTGTGGGTCTTTTTGGGTGTTACATGCTATCAGATAATAGCTTCTCATGCTTTCGCCGAAAAGCATTTTAAAAATCTGACTTGTTGCCTGGATTCACAACGAGTGTAGCTTTAATTCGATACCCTGCATGTGTATTTTAATGAACTTTTGAGTTTTAACTAATACTATTAGCATTTAGCGTAGCGCATTTGCATTTCCAGAGCTCTAGTTGGGACGCAAGCGTCCCGAGTAGAAGCAACAGGTTAACAAGTCTGAGGAGCCCGACTCGAACGATTATTCAGCTTTCTCGGGAAAAGAACCAGATCCCCATGGTTTGCATGAAGAAAAAAGGGCCGGAGGGCGGGCTGCCTTCTGAGAATTCGTAGGCAATCGAATAAACCCCCACTTCCTTCCATTCTGCTAGCATATGTGCAATCTTTGGATTGCTCTGTGATATCTCTTCCTGTTGGATTGCTCTGTGATATCTCTTCCTGTTGGATTGCTCTGTGATATCTCTTCCTGTTGGATTGCTCTGTGATATCTCTTCCTGTTGGATTGCTCTGTGATATCTCTTCCTGTTGGATTGCTCTGTGATATCTCTTCCTGTTGGATTGCTCGGTGATATCTCTTCCTGTTGGATTGCTCGGTGATATCTCTTCCTGTTGGATTGCTCTGTGATATCTCTTCCTGTTGGATTGCTCTGTGATATCTCTTCCTGTTGGATTGCGCTGTGATATCTCTTCCTGTTGGATTGCTCTGTGATATCTCTTCCTGTTGGATTGCTCTGTGATATCTCTTCCTGTTGGATTGCTCTGTGATATCTCTTCATGTTGGATTGCTCTGTGATATCTCTTCCTGTTGCTCTGTGATATCTCTTCCTGTTGGATTGCTCTGTGATATCTCTTCCTGTTGGATTGCTCTGTGATATCTCTTCCTGTTGCTCTGTGATATCTCTTCCTGTTGGATTGCTCTGTGATATCTCTTCCTGTTGGCCGAAAGAGGAAACTTCCAAAACGAGCTCATGAAAAGGAGAGAGCCAAGATCCAGCAACAGGAAACCGTAACTACAGGTTACAAACACACAGAGGCTGATCTCCTGTCACTCAAAAAATAACAATGTATCCATCCTTAAAATTAAAATTAATTAACAAATTAATTCATTGTTCCAAAGTTGTTTAAATGTCCAAAAAGAAAAGATGTTGTATGAGTGTTCACTCTCTGGATACACCAAATTGGCTATGTGATATTTGCATAATATACTTAAAACAAATGGATTATTTTAATATTTGTTCATGTATCAAAAGTTTATTTGCATGTAATTGTTAAAAACTTCCCATGTCATGCTACGATGAAATAAATTATAGCTTTATCTCTTTCACAATATTTGTTTTTAAATCATGTCAATTTACCAGAGATAATGAAAATGGAAATATCACGTTTTGGAGATAAACTCATCATGTCTTGTTGGTTGACTGTTCAACATCTTAACTGACTGGGTTTAAACATCTCTATGTCTGTTTTACTAACTGGGTTCAAACAATATTTAAACTGTTCAACATCTCTATGTCTGTTTTACTAACTGGGTTCAAACAGTATGTAAACTGTTCAACATCTCTAAATCTGTTTAACTAACTGGGTTCAAACAATATTTAAACTGTTCAACATCTCTAAATCTGTTTTACTAACTGGGTTCAAACAGTATGTCAACTGTTCAACATCTTAACTAAATGTGATCAGCTGGGTTCAAACCTGTGTTAGCCAGTTGAAGCTAAAGCCTGGGCATTACCTTGGGGAGCTAACACAAGTCTTCCAGTCAAAGGCAAGGTTACTCATCAAGCAAGCGTGTTCAACTCTCCATTTTTCCCTGGCAGTTCAGACACATTTTGGAGATGTAAAAACGTACAGATATAAAATGATGTAATTTATTCCATTCAAATATATCCTTTCCTAATTAGAATTAATCCTGACACTGTAAAGTCTATTATTTCACAGCCGTGAGTGTCAGTGTCATGTTGCATGCACAGCTGTCACCCCTGGCACAGAGACACTGAGACACCAGGATGCTCGTCCTCCATGGGGAGTAGATATGTCATCTGCACAGAGACACCAGGATGCTCGTCCTCCATGGGGAGTAGATACGTCATCTACACAGAGACACCAGGATGCTTGTCCTCCATGGGGAGTAGATACGTCATCTACACAGAGACACCAGGATGCTCGTCCTCCATGGGGAGTAGATACGTCATCTACACAGAGACACCAGGATGCTCGTCTTCCATGGGGAGTAGATACGTCATCTACACAGAGACACTGAGACACCAGGATGCTCGTCCTCCATGGGGAGTAGATAAGACATCTACACAGAGACACTGAGACACCAGGATGCTCGTCCTCCATGGGGAGTAGATAAGTCATCTGCACAGAGACACTGAGACACCAGGATGCTCGTCCTCCATGGGGAGTAGATAAGTCATCTGCACAGAGACACTGAGACACCAGGATGCTCTTCCTCCATGGGGAGTAGATACGTCATCTACAAAGAGACACTGAGACACCAGGATGCTCGTCCTCCATGGGGAGTAGATACGTCATCTACACAGAGACACTGAGACACCAGGATGCTCGTCCTCCATGGGGAGTAGATAAGACATCTACACAGAGACACTGAGACACCAGGATGCTCGTCCTCCATGGGGAGTAGATAAGTCATCTGCACAGAGACACTGAGACACCAGGATGCTCGTCCTCCATGGGGAGTAGATAAGTCATCTACACAGAGACACTGAGACACCAGGATGCTCGTCCTCCATGGGGAGTAGATATGTCATCTGCACAGAGACACTGAGACACCAGGATGCTCGTCCTCTATGGGGAGTAGATAAGTCATTCTATAACTGCATGCCATCTCACTGTTATCTAATAGCATGTGACGAGAGCTGAACCTGTGACTAGAGAAGAGAGCTAAGAGCTGCACAGGTAATGGCAGGACAAACGGACTCAATTACAAGCTGAAGAAAAGTTGGTATGCTAATGTTATATGCTAATGTGGTATGCTAATGTTGTATGCTAATGTTTAGTGTCAGTGAACGACGCTCATCACTGAGGACGAGCTCCCGCTATCTAGGCGGTGTGAAAGGAAGGCCTGGAAAATCGTTAAAGACTCCTGCCGCCCAAGCGATAGACCGTTCTCCCTGCTTCCACAAGGCAAGTGGGACAGGTGCATCAAGTCTGACACCAACAGGCTCAAGAACAGATTCTATCCCTAAGCCATAAGACTCATAAATAGATAACTAAATAGTTAACAGAACGGCTACACTGACTGAGTTAACAGAGCAGCTACACTGACTGACTGAGTTAACAGAACGTCTACACTGACTGACTGAGTTAACAGAACGTCTACACTGACTGAGTTAACAGAACGTCTACACTGACTGACTGAGTTAACAGAACGTCTGCACTGACTGACTGAGTTAACAGAACGTCTACACTGACTGAGTTAACAGAACGTCTACACTGACTGACTGAGTTAACAGAACGTCTACACTGACTGACTGAGTTAACAGAACGTCTACACTGACTGAGTTAACAGAACGTCTACACTGACTGACTGAGTTAACAGAACGTCTACACTGACTGACTGAGTTAACAGAACGTCTACACGGACTGAGTTAACAGAACATCTACACTGACTGACTGAGTTAACAGAACGTCTACACTGACTGACTGAGTTAACAGAACGTCTACACTGACTGACTGAGTTAACAGAACGTCTACACTGACTGACTGAGTTAACAGAACGTCTACACTGACTGAGTTAACAGAACGTCTACACTGACTGACTGAGTTAACAGAACGTCTACACTGACTGACTGAGTTAACAGAACGTCTACACTGACTGACTGAGTTAACAGAACGTCTACACTGACTGACTGATTTAACAGAACGTCTACACTGACTGACTGATTTAACAGAACGTCTACACTGACTGAGTTAACAGAACGTCTACACTGACTGACTGAGTTAACAGAACGTCTACACTGACTGACTGAGTTAACAGAACGTCTACACTGACTGACTGAGTTAACAGAACGTCTACACTGACTGAGTTAACAGAACGTCTACACTGACTGAGTTAACAGAACGTCTACACTGACTGACTGAGTTAACAGAACGTCTACACTGACTGACTGAGTTAACAGAACGTCTACACTGACTGACTGAGTTAACAGAACGTCTACACTGACTGACTGAGTTAACAGAACGTCTACACTGACTGAGTTAACAGAACGGCTACACTGACTGACTGAGTTAACAGAACGTCTACACTGACTGACTGAGTTAACAGAACGTCTACACTGACTGAGTTAACAGAACGTCTACACTGACTGAGTTAACAGAACGTCTACACTGACTGAGTTAACAGAACGTCTACACTGATTGATTTAACAGAACGTCTACACTGACTGACTGAGTTAACAGAACGTCTACACTGACTGACTGAGTTAACAGAACGTCTAAATCCAATCAAATCAAATCACATTTGATTTGTCACATACACATGGTTAGCAGATGTTAGTGCGAGTGTAGCGAAATGCTTGTGCTTCTAGTTCCGACAATGCAGTAATAACCAACAAGTAATCTAACTAACAATTCTAAAACTACTGTCTTATACACAGTGTAAGGGGATAAAGAATATGTACATAAGGATATATGAATGAGTGATGGTACTGGGCAGCATACAGTAGATGGTATCGAGTACAGTATATACATATGAGATGAGTATGTAGACAAAGTAAACAAAGTGGCATAGTTAAAGTGGCTAGTGATACATGTATTACATAAGGATGCAGTCGATGATATAGAGTACAGTATATACGTATGCATATGAGATGAATAATGTAGGGTAAGTAACATTATATAAGGTAGCATTGTTTAAAGTGGCTAGTGATATATTTACATCAATTCCCATTATTAAAGTGGCTGGAGTTGGGTCAGTGTCAATGTCAGTGTGTTGGCAGCAGCCACTCAATGTTAGTGGTGGCTGTTTAACAGTCTGATGGCCTTGAGATAGAAGCTGTTTTTCAGTCTCTCGGTCCCAGCTTTGATGCACCTGTACTGACCTCGCCTTCTGGATGATAGCGGGGTGAACAGGCAGTGGCTCGGGTGGTTGATGTCCTTGATGATCTTTATGGCCTTCCTGTAACATCGGGTGGTGTAGGTGTCCTGGAGGGCAGGTAGTTTGCCCCCGGTGATGCGTTGTGCAGACCTCACTACCCTCTGGAGAGCCTTACGGTTGAGGGCGGAGCAGTTGCCGTACCAGGCGGTGATACAGCCTGCCAGGATGCTCTCGATTGTGCATCTGTAGAAGTTTGTGAGTGCTTTTGGTGACAAGCCGAATTTCTTCAGCCTCCTGAGGTTGAAGAGGCGCTGCTGCGCCTTCTTCACGACGCTGTCTGTGTGAGTGGACCAATTCAGTTTGTCTGTGATGTGTATGCCGAGGAACTTAAAACTTGCTACCCTCTCCACTACTGTTCCATCGATGTGGATAGGGGGGGTGTTCCCTCTGCTGTTTCCTGAAGTCCACAATCATCTCCTTAGTTTTGTTGACGTTGAGTGTGAGGTTATTTTCCTGACACCACACTCCGAGGGCCCTCACCTCCTCCCTGTAGGCCGTCTCGTCGTTGTTGGTAATCAAGCCTACCACTGTTGTGTCGTCCGCAAACTTGATGATTGAGTTGGAGGCGTGCGTGGCCACGCAGTCGTGGGTGAACAGGGAGTACAGGAGAGGGCTCAGAACGCACCCTTGTGGGGCCCCCCGTGTTGAGGATCAGCGGGGAGGAGATGTTGTTGCCTACCCTCACCACCTGGGGCGGCCCGTCAGGAAGTCCAGTACCCAGTTGCACAGGGCGGGGTCGAGACCCAGGGTCTCGAGCTTGATGACGAGCTTGGAGGGTACTATGGTGTTGAATGCCGAGCTGTAGTCGATGAACAGCATTCTCACATAGGTATTCCTCTTGTCCAGATGGTTTAGGGCAGTGTGCAGTGTGGTTGAGATTGCATCGTCTGTGGACCTATTTGGGCGGTAAGCAAATTGGAGTGGGTCTAGGGTGTCAGGTAGGGTGGAGGTGATATGGTCCTTGACTAGTCTCTCAAAGCACTTCATGATGACGGAAGTGAGTGCTACGGGGCGGTAGTCGTTTAGCTCAGTTACCTTAGCTTTCTTGGGAACAGGAACAATGGTGGCCCTCTTGAAGCATGTGGGAACAGCAGACTGGTATAGGGATTGATTGAATATGTCCGTAAACACACCGGCCAGCTGGTCTGCGCATGCTCTGAGGGCGCGGCTGGGGATGCCGTCTGGGCCTGCAGCCTTGCGAGGGTTAACACGTTTAAATGTCTTACTCACCTTGGCTGCAGTGAAGGAGAGACCGCATGTTTTCGTTGCAGGCCGTGTCAGTGGCACTGTATTGTCCTAAAAGCGGGCAAAAAAGTTATTTAGTCTGCCTGGGAGCAAGACATCCTGGTCCGTGACTGGGCTGGGTTTCTTCTTGTAGTCTGTCTACACTGACTGACTGAGTTAACAGAACGTCTACACTGTCTGAGTTAACAGAACGTCTACACTGACTGACTGAGTTAACAGAACGTCTACACTGACTGACTGAGTTAACAGAACGTCTACACTGACTGAGTTAACATAACGTCTACACTGACTGAGTTAACAGAACGTCTACACTGACTGACTGAGTTAACAGAGCAGCTACACTGACCATCTGGGTTAACAGAATGGCCTAGGCATCCCGCTAGCAGGACTACTTCCGGTGAAACTGGAGGACGCTCAATTCAAATTAATAATCATAAATTATGGATATTGAACATTTAGGTACATATGTGTCTTATATCAGCTGTAATCTTAAATTATTGTTAATCTAACTGCACTGTCTGATTTACAGTAGCTATTACAGTGAAAACATGCCATGTGATTGTTTGAGGACGACGCCCATTACAGTGAAAACACGCCATGTGATTGGTTGAGGACGGCTCCCATTACAGTGAAAACACGCCATGTGATTGGTTGAGGATGGCTCCCATTACAGTGAAAACACGCCATGTGATTGGTTGAGGATGGCTCCCATTACAGTGAAAACACGCCATGTGATTGGTTGAGGATAGCTCCCATTACAGTGAAAACACGCCATGTGATTGGTTGAGGACGACGCCCATTACAGTGAAAACACGCCATGTGATTGGTTGAGGACGGCTCCCATTACAGTGAAAACACGCCATGTGATTGGTTGAGGACGGCTCCCATTACAGTGAAAACACGCCATGTGATTGATTGGTTGAGGACGGCTCCCATTACAGTGAAAACAGACCATGTGATTGGTTGAGGACGGCTCCCATTACAGTGAAAACACGCCATGTGATTGGTTGAGGATGGCGCCCATTACAGTGAAACCATGCCATGTGATTGGTTGAGGACGGCTCCCATTACAGTGAAAACGCGCCATGTGATTGGTTGAGGACGGCTCCCATTACAGTGAAAACACGCCATGTGATTGGTTGAGGACGGCTCCCATTACAGTGAAAACACGCCATGTGATTGGTTGAGGATGGCTCCCATTACAGTGAAAACACGCCATGTGATTTGGTTGAGGACGGCTCCCATTACAGTGAAAACACGCCATGTGATTGGTTGAGGACGGCTCCCATTACAGTGAAAACAGACCAGGTGATTGGTTGAGGACGGCTCCCATTACAGTGAAAACATGCCATGTGATTGGTTGAGGATGGCTCCCATTACAGTGAAAACACGCCATGTGATTGGTTGAGGATGGCTCCCATTACAGTGAAAACACGCCATGTGATTGGTTGAGGACGGCTCCCATTACAGTGAAAACATGCCATGTGATTGGTTGAGGACGGCTCCCATTACAGTGAAACCATGCCATGTGATTGTTTGAGGATGTCGCTCCACATCAAAATATTTATCCACCGGCACAGGTTTCACACATTCACAAATAGCGATTTAAATATTGACTTACTTTTTAAAAATATTTCCCTGATTTGTCATCCAAAGGGTCCCAGCTACAACATGTATTGTCATTTTCTTAGATAAAATCCTTCTTTATATCCCAAAAAGTCAGTTTAGTTGGCGCTATTGATTTGAGTCATCCACTCGTTCAACAGGCAGAGAATGGAATCCGAACGTCTACCCCTAAACTTTGTTTCAACAAGTCAAAATACGTTTCCATATATTCCTCAGATAGCCTGAAATGTAATCAAACTATAATATTTCTTATGGAAAGAAGTATGTTCAATAGGAAACCGATTTTAGCAGGTGCATCCAGTCTTCATGGAGCGTGCAAACACGAATTCCCAAGCCTGTGTCCCTGTACTAAAATTGATATTTCTTATTTGTTTTTTAAGTTACAAGCCTGAAATCTTGAACATAGACTGCTGACACCCTGTGGAAGCCATAGGAATTGCATCCAAGCATACTAATTTTCAGTATGCCCTTATTCTTGCAATTGTAAGAAGATTATCTCTCTCAAAAACAATTCTGATTGGTTTTTCTTTGGATTTTGTCCAACCATATCTATTTTGTTATATTCTCCTATATTATTTTAACATTTCTACAAACTTCAAAGTTTTCTGTTTCCAATGGTACCATTTTTTTGCATATCATGGCTTCAGGGCCTGAGCAACAGGCAGTTTACTTTGGGCACGTCATTCAGGTGGAAATTGAGAATAAAGGGGCCTAGCCCTAGGAAGTGAACAGAATGGCTACAGGACTATCTAATTTGGACCTTGTATTTCTTTGAATATATGCGCAGAATTCTACACGCTCACACATACTGACACTCCAACACACACATAATAGGCAGACACACTGACACTAAGACATAACCCACCCTACCCATATAGACGGGCAGCTGGACAGAGATTTAGAGAGCTAGAGAGATGGAGTGATGGAGATACAGTGGCTTGCCAAAGTAGTCACCCCCTTGGCATATTCCCTATTGGAATTAAATTAGATTTTTGGGGGGTTTGTATCATTTGATTTACACAACATTCCTACACTTGTGAGACAAACAAGAAATAAGACAACAACAAAAAACAGAACTTGAATGTGCTAATAACTATTCACCCCCCAAAGTCAATACTTTGCAGAGCCACATTTTCAGCAATTCCAGATGCAAATATCTTGCACATTTTCCACTCAAGTATTTTCCTGTATTTAGCGCCAGCCATCATTCCTTCAATTCTGACCAGTTTCTCAGTCCCTGACAATGAAAAACATCCCCAGAGCACGATGCTGCCACCACCATGCTTCACTGTGGGGATGATGTTCTCAGGGTGATGAGAGGTTTTGGGTTTGCACCAGACATGGCATATTCCTTGATGGCCAAAAATCTCAATCTCAAACAGAGTACCTTCTTCCATATGTTTTGGGAGTTACCCTGATCTGAACTTCTCCACAACTTTGTCCTTGACCTGTTTGGAGAGCTCCTTGGTCTTCATAGTGGCACTTGCTTGGTGTTGCCTTTTGCTTTATGGTGTTGGAGACTCTGGGGCCTTTCAGAAGAGGTGTATATTTACTGAGATCCTGTGACCGATCATGCGACACTTCAATTGCACACAGGTGGACTTTATTTAACTAATTATGTGACTTCTGAAGGCAAGTGGTTGCACCAGATTTTATTTAGGGGCTTCATAGCATAGGGGGTGAATACATATGCATGCACAACTTTTCCGGTTTTTATTTTTTTAATAGTTTTGTAAAGAAGTTGTTTTTTTCATTTCACTTCACCAATTTGGACATTTTTTGTATGTCAGTTACATGAAATCCAAATAAAAATCTATTTAAATTACAGGTTGTAATGCAACAAAATAGGAAAAACACCAAGGGGGATGAATACTTCTTCAAAACACTGTAGAGTCAGAAGAAAAACCATTTTTACACTGGATTCTCTCTTCTTTCAATGGTCTGCTGCACTCTGAAGGGCACTCAGAGACTGATTAAACGTGACACTGCACGGCCAGAGTCAGCCCGTCTGGGCGTTGCAGGGATCTTGATCAAACCTCTCCTCTGCTGTTTGTGACACAGCAATAGATGCCTCGGAGTAAGCCTGTTTTTAAAGAATCTCAAAAAGGGAATCTGTGGCCCATATAGGTAGGAAAATATTTTGAATGACAGAGCTCTTTTCTCTTCTCAGAAGAAAGCAAGAATGTTGGGCAGAGAAAGCTCCCAAACAGAGTGAGCTAAAGGGGGAGATAGAGGGTGTGTAGGAAGGGAGAGGGGATAGGGAGGTAGAGGGAGGTGGAGGTAGAGGGAGAGTAGGAAGGGAGAGGGGATAGGGAGGTAGAGGGAGGTGGAGGTAGAGGGGGTGTAGGAAGTAGAGGGGGTAGGGAGGTAGAGGGAGGTGGAGGTAGAGGGGGTGTAGGAAGGGAGAGGGGATAGGGAGGTAGAGGGAGGTGTAGGAAGGGAGAGGGGATAGGGAGGTAGAGGGAGGTGGAGGTAGAGGGGGTGTAGGAAGGGAGAGGGGATAGGGAGGTAGAGGGAGGTGTAGGAAGGGAGAGGGATAGGGAGGTAGAGGGGGTGTAGGAAGGGAGAGGGGATAGGGAGGTAGAGGGAGGTGTAGGAAGGGAGAGGGGATAGGGAGGTAGAGGGAGGTGTAGGAAGGGAGAGGGGATAGGGAGGTAGAGGGAGGTGTAGGTAGAGGAGATAGGGAGTTAGAGGGAGGTGGAGGTAGAGGAGATAGGGAATTAGAGGGAGGTGGAGGTAGGGAGATAGAGAGGGTAGAGCGAGACGTAGATGGGGGTAGGGCAAGAGTGGGGAGGTAGAAGGAAAGTAGGTAGGTAGAGGGAGGTGGAGGTAGAGGAGATAGGGAGTTAGAGGGAGAGTAGGAAGGTAGAGGGGTGGGAGGGAGGTAGAGGGGGTAGGGAAGTAGAGGGGGGTAGAGGAGGGGTAGGGAGGTAGAGGTGCTGGTAGGGAGGTAGAGATGTAGGGAGGGAGGTAGAGATGTAGGGAGGGAGGTAGAGATGTAGGGAGGGAGGTAGATGGAGAGTAGGGACGTAGAGGGGTGGGAGGGAGGTAGAGGGGGTAGGGAAGTAGAGCGGGGGTAGAGGAGGGGTAGGGAGGTAGAGGTACAGGGAGGGAGGTAGAGATGTAGGGAGGGAGAGAGAGATGTAATGAGAGAGGGAGCGATGTAGGGAGGCAGGGTGGAATGGGTATAGGTTGGAAAGTTGAGATGTAGTGAGGGAGGAATAGATTTAGAGAGGAAGGACGGTAGAGAGCTGTAGTCTATGACAGTAATTTGATTTTGTCCACAGTCCAAACGAGACTCAGGGGGATTTGGTTCATCACATGGGGGATTTTGTTCTGCACCTGGGGGATATGGTTCTTTTGGTTCTTCACATGGGGGATTTGGTTCTTCACATGGGGGATTTGGTTCTTTTGGTTCTTCACATGGGGATTTGGTTCTTCACATGGGGGATTTTGGTTCTTCACATGGGGGATTTGGTTCTTCACATGGGGGATTTTGTTCTTTTGGTTCTTCACATGGGGGATTTGGTTCTTTTGGATCTCCACATGGGGGATTTGGTTCTTTTGGTTCTTCACGTGGGGGATTTGGTTCTTTTGGTTCTTCACATGGGGGATTTGGTTCTTTTGGTTCTTCACATGGGGGATTTGGTTCTTCACATGGGGATTTGGTTCATCACATGGGGGATTTTGTTGGTTCTTTTGGTTTTCCACATGGGGGATTATGTTCTTTTGGTTCTTCACGTGGGGGATTTGGTTCTATTGGTTATTCACATGGGGGATTTGGTTCTTTTGGTTCTTCACGTGGTGGATTTGGTTCTTTTGGTTCTTCACGTGGTGGATTTGGTTCTTCACATGGGGGATTTGGTTCATCACATGGGGGATTTTGTTATTTTGGTTCTTCACATGGGGGATTTGGTTCTTTTGGTTCTTCACATGGGGGATTTGGTTCATCACGTGGGGGATTTTGTTATTTTGGTTCTTCACATGGGGGATTTGGTTCTTCACATGGGGGATTTTGTTCTTTTGGTTCTTCACATGGGGGATTTGGTTCTTTTGGTTCTTCACATGGGGGATTTGGTTCTTTTGGTTTTCCACATGGGGGATTATGTTCTTTTGGTTCTTCACGTGGGGGATTTGGTTCTATTGGTTATTCACATGGGGGATTTGGTTCTTTTGGTTCTTCACGTGGTGGATTTGGTTCTTCACATGGGGGATTTGGTTCTTCACGTGGGGGATTTGGTTCTATTGGTTATTCACATGGGGGATTTGGTTATTTTGGTTCTTCACGTGGGGGATTTGGTTCTATTGGTTATTCACATGGGGGATTTGGTTCTTTTGGTTCTTCACATGGGGGATTATGTTCTTTTGGTTCTTCACGTGGGGGATTTGGTTCTATTGGTTATTCACATGGGGGATTTGGTTCTTTTGGTTCTTCACGTGGGGGATTTGGTTCTTCACATGGGGGATTTGGTTCTTCACGTGGGGGATTTGGTTCTATTGGTTATTCACATGGGGGATTTGGTTATTTTGGTTCTTCACGTGGTGGATTTGGTTCTATTGGTTATTCACATGGGGGATTTGGTTCTTTTGGTTCTCCACATGGGGGATTATGTTCTTTTGGTTCTTCACGTGGGGGATTTGGTTCTAATGGTTATTCACATGGGGGATTTGGTTCTTTTGGTTCTTCACGTGGGAGATTTGGTTCTTCACATGGGGGATTTGGTTCTTCACGTGGGGGATTTGGTTCTATTGGTTATTCACATGGGGGATTTGGTTATTTTGGTTCTTCACGTGGGGGATTTGGTTCTATTGGTTATTCACATGTGGGATTTGGTTCTTTTGGTTCTCCACATGGGGGATTATGTTCTTTTGGTTCTTCACGTGGGGGATTTGGTTCTATTGGTTATTCACATGGGGGATTTGGTTCTTTTGGTTCTTCACGTGGGGGATTTGGTTCTTCACATGGGGGATTTGGTTCTTCACGTGGGGGATTTGGTTCTATTGGTTATTCACATGGGGGATTTGGTTATTTTTGTTCTTCACGTGGGGGATTTGGTTATTTTGGTTCTTCACATGGGGGATTTGGTTCTTTTGGTTCTTCACATGGGGGATTTGGTTCTTCACATGGGGGATTTGGTTCTTTTGGTTCTTCACATGGGGGTTTGGTTCTTTTGGTTCTTCACATGGGGATTTGGTTCTTCACATGGGGGATTTGGTTCTATTGGTTCTTCACGTGGGGGATTTGGTTCTTCACATGGGGGATTTGGTTCTTTTGGTTCTTCACGTGGGGGATTTGGTTCATCACATGGGGGATTTGGTTCTTTTGGTTCTTCACATGGGGGATTTGGTTCTTCACATGGGGGATTTGGTTATTTTGGTTCTCCACATGGGGGATTTGGTTCTTTTGGTTCTTCACATGGGGGATTTGGTTCTTCACATGGGGGATTTGGTTCTTTTGGTTCTTCACGTGGGGGATTTGGTTCTATTGGTTATTCACATGGGGGATTTGGTTCTTTTGGTTATTCACATGGGGGATTTGGTTCTATTGGTTATTCACATGGGAGATTTGGTTCTTTTGGTTATTCACATGGGGGATTTGGTTCTTTTGGTTCTTCACATGGGGGATTTGGTTCTTCACATGGGGGATTTGGTTCTTTTGGTTCTTCACATGGGGGATTTGGTTCTTTTGGTTCTTCACGTGGGGGATTTGGTTCTATTGGTTATTCACATGGGGGATTTGGTTCTTTTGGTTCTTCACGTGGGGGATTTGGTTCTTCACATGGGGGATTTGGTTCTTTTGGTTCTTCACATGGGGGATTTGGTTCTTTTGGTTCTTCACGTGGGGGATTTGGTTCTATTGGTTATTCACATGGGGGATTTGGTTCTTTTTGTTCTTCACGTGGGGGATTTGGTTCTTTTGGTTCTTCACATGGTCTTTCTCAGTCAGGTGTGTATACCAGGACTCCATTTGATAAATTGATTCTACTTCTACAGGGATCTTTTTCCTATTGCACTATTGTTAAGATTCATAGTACTGTATGTGTGTAGATGTACCTGTATTAATGGTTTATAATAATTTGGACCATCAATTATGGGCTTTCAGAGCTCCCACTTTATCTCAAGACAGCGAGACCACTTTGATAAATAATTTAGAAAGCCTGTACAAAAATTTTGAGAATATTGATCACCTAAATAAATATGTATCGTTCTTAATTTATCACGACTTCATTCTTTTTCATGGATATA